>NC_133775.1:95411029-95506846 GCF_003597395.2 Chelonoidis abingdonii
TCACTATCGATTTTAGCGCTATTCCTCTCGTTTGGGAGGAGTTCCGAAATCGATTTAAGGAGGCGGTTAACTCGATATTAAGGACGACATCGTGTGAACGGATACAGCGTTAAATCGGTATATCAGCCATTAAACCGATTTCAAGTCGCAGTGTAGACCTGGCCTCAGATTATCAGAGAAGCCACTGGAGTGATTGGGTAATGACCTCTGCCAAGTGACAGGGATAGAACCTTTTGTAACCCTGATCTATGCCAAGCGACTGGTGCCTGTAAATAAAGATCAGTTTCTTACGAGTACTCCATTGTGTCATATTTTTAGTGCATCCACCAGTGTAATTTGGGCTAAAAATTCTAAATATGGGCTAGGGGAGAATGCACTCTGCCCCAGATCCATCTCAACTGGGTCTACTTCCAATCTCCTGAGAAAATTCAAAGAGCCATCTTTAAAAAAAAACAACAAAAAAACTGTGCTAGAAAACTATTTGCTTCTTTCCCCATCAAATGTGAAATTTCCCACCAGGATTACACTGGTCTGAGGTGCAGGATGGGCAATTTTCAGTCCCATACCAATGCTAGGTAAAAGCTCCAGTTAATTGTGACCTAACAGCACTAGAAATGGGTGCAATATATCATTCGAAAGGAAAGATTCAGAGCTGAGATACACAGCAATCACTATTATCCCCAAAAATGTCCTGAGATACTAGGGGTGAAATACTGGATGGTTCCACTGAAATCAATAGGATTTTTGCAGTTGATTTCAATCAGATCATGTTTTCACCCTAGGTCCTAAAATTGTGACATTGCTTATAAATTAGCTTTTCCATTTATCATAATCGGTGTAAGCATGCAAGTGCAACAGACGTACTATCATTTGAGAAATATAAATTAAGGTTTGACATTTCATAGAAACCCAAGGGACTTAGGGACTCTGTCACTGAAACTGAATGTGAGTTCGGCATGTAACTCCCTTAGAATCACCACACTGAAAATCCCACCATATATTAATATAGTCATACATCTACAAATCATTGCTTTGACAGACAGCTCCAGTAGAATCTAAAATATACTATTTGAGTTTACTCTACATGCATACATAGATACATATAATATTTGTTAGATCAATAAATACATGGTGAAAACAGAAAGGAATCTCTCTCTGCCTGGATGAGCAAGTTAAATAATATTGCTGAACCATTCATTTCCACAAGAAAAGAAAAAGCAAAGGCTTTACTCCTTTTGTTATTATTTTTTCATTGGCAAATAAAGATTGAGAAAATGATCATTCTCATCAACACAATAATCATAGTCTCAGATCTATAATCCTACAAAGGAAACCTGCACTGCACAAAAACTAAGTCTACCGGGGGTTGTTGAAGCTTAGGTTCTCTAAAGAATTATTTTCAAGTTCTTCTCTGTGAAGGATATTATGAGTAATAAGAGTAGCTGCAATTGTGGTTTTTTAGGAAGTGTTTTCACCAGCCAATTCTAGAAGGGATAACTCAGGCTGTGTTGCTGTGCTTGTGGTACGTGGCCTTGGCTAACTGGTATAGAGTAAGTGCATTTTTGTTGGCCTCTAGTTTAGACTATTTTAATTTGTAAAAATTGAAAAATTCTTGGCAGAACTCCACAGCCTACAAAAAATGTTCCTCTTGAAAACTAGTTACGAGTTAATGATAATTCCACTTTGGGCAGGAAGAAAGGGTTTAGGCTGGATGTCCCCGAGTGAATCGGCAGAATGTTCATCACAGCCTGGCTCTCTGTTACTCAAGTCCTATTAAAGAAAACAAAACACTCTGCTTGTATTAGATACATTAATGATATTTTCACAAAAGCAAGTTAAATGTAAAAGCATTGAACAATCCTGAGTACATGCAAACTTTGCGGCCAGCATTCGATTCCAACACGCTCTATGATACAGTGCCTTAAAAGCAACTTAATATTTTAAGTTCAAAGACCTTTTAAAGAAGTTCCATGCAAAGTTGTAGACATTCAGTGGGAACCCTTACACTGAGCTAAGATATAGTGAAACACCATAGTTTTTGAAGTACAATTCAAGCCCTGATTTATTCCTGTGTACTGCCATGAGTGGACTGCAATTCTGGATACAGCGAACATTCTTTTTATTGACTTCAATGGGCTTTCAATCAAGCCCATTTTAAAGTTCTTCTACGGAAAAAAGAAAAAAAACCTTCATTATTTGGAAGGGTCAGCTGTAGCTTTCACAAAAGAAATTCAGGCTGTTCGCATGCACTGAAAATAACCAATATGCAAAGTCATAAAAATATGTGGTCAGATACATGAGTTCTCCTCTTATGACTAAGAAAACAGCTGCTGTTATATTAATTTAGTTCAATAAAAATATATATATAGTTAAAATGCTTAACACGAATGATCATAGATGTGCGTGAAAATCATTTTGTAAGCTACAGTAAGTACATGAATGCACCTCGCTATGACTTTTACAGAAAGACAGTCACTCATAATTGCCAACATTTGACCACTGTAAACAGGGACATTTGGGGAGAAAATTAGAGATACATCTCATAACTCCCATTGAAATCCAGTGGAATAGGACCTTGATCCTGCAAACATTACACATATGCATTACTCTAATCATGCAGAATAGTCCCGTTGTAATCTATAGGACTGTTCCTGTACTCAGTGTTAAACACATGCCTAAGTATTTACAGGATCAGGGTCTTGGGCGAGCATTTTGATGGAAAGAATGAAAAAATGGTAAAAAATGCTGCTAGTGAGCTTTTTAACCAACTCCACACAAAAATGGCACATTGCACACACAAAAGCAGTGGTTTCTGCCTACTCCTCAGCAAAGATTTAAGGGCAAAGATTTGTAGTGAGGTGTCATATTGATAACTAAGATTTCATCACTTTTTTGCAAATTACAGTACCAATTGGCTATCAGTATTATAAATAGTGAACTGATCTATCCTTGCTGAATACAAGAACAAAGCCGATAAAGTGGTGCAGAAACCTAGATCTGTTTGTTGGTTTGTTTACTTGCTAACTGGCAACATTCAGCAGTGGGTCTCCCCATTATTAGCATGAATTGGTGAGGCTCCGTTGCATTTTGTTTTATAATAAATAAATAAATACATACATGGGACTGTTCCTCCTCAGTGGGGAGAGCAGGCCTGTCGGAAGAGGCACAGATATGGTGTGAGCAATGAAAGCAAGACAGCTTAAAAAGCTGAGGCACAAGTGATATAAACTGCAAGCTTTAACCTAGCAGCCCAAAAGCACAATGGTCAAATATGCCTTTTAAAAAAAAATCCAATAAAATGGGTGGATGATACTGAAGAAACGGAGAGTTGGAGACAAGGAAACAAGATATTAAAAAATGTAAATGAGAGGGAAATTATAAAAAAGCATAAAGCTCCTCTCCCTAAGGGAACAGCTGTGTATGCTAATCCCTCCTGGGCTGCTCCTTTTGGATCTCCCTTCCTTCCTTCCTCCGTCCTTCTCTAATAGTTCCCTTGTTCCTGCTGGACAAAACTAGCCCTTTGTGGCTGCTTTCAGAACAACATTAAAAACAGGAATAGGGAAATTGTAAACAGGAGGCTTCTGGCCTACAGGCCAAGGCACACACAGGCCTCTGAGGCCTACTTCATGCTAAGCAAAGAAACAGATCTTTGTTGCTAAAGGGATTAGGGCTGTGGGATTTCTGAGGCACTGCTAAGGCATTCAGCTGGCCTGAAGTAGGGGCTTTGTAAGGAGATACCTCCATTAGATATCTGTGAGCGGAAATCATTCATACTCTTTATACAATCTGGGTAATGTGATATTGTTGGACTGTTAAACAGCTCGAGTGAAGCAGGGCACTATCTACTTGAATGGTAAATTCCTCAGCAGCTAAATAGATGGTGGTATAATTACCTTAACGGACTTTAAAAAGAAGTGACCGATCTTTAATTCTTAGCTGGTGTAATAAAGAGCAATCACAATGAGATACCTGGAAGCTGCATTCAGGGGTTTGCTAAGAGATTGCATGGAAATAGGGTTCCAAACCTGGCTCTATCATCTGAATCACATTTATCCCAAACTCTTTGCTATCCAAAACAGGTTTATGTCCCACAATATCTATTTACTTGTATTGTCAGTGCCTTCTATTATCTGAAACTTTCATAATCCAAATTTATTCTGTGCCCTCCATGAGATTCAGGTAACTAAGGCTGCACCATATTTTAAAAAGTACCACAGTATTCTACAGCAATGGTCCACAACACTACAGTTTGCCGTAGAGCTATTGCATTGTTTGGAGTTAATAATACTGTGAACACTGTATTTTTAAAAATAAAAATAACTCCTGTTTATCTATAGTACTCAGCAAACATTCATTAAAGCTGCTTAATATGAATCATATACATCTCTCTCTCTCTCCCCCTCTCCATATATATATATATATACAGTGGTTCTCAAACTTTTGTACTGGTGACTCCTTTCACATGGCAAGCCTCTGAGTGTGACCCCCTTTATAAATTAAAACACCTTTTTATATATTTAACACCATTATAAGTGCTGGAGGCAAAGCAGGGTTTAGGATCAGGCTGACAGCTCATGACCCCCCATATAATAATCTTGTGACCCCGAGGGGTCCCAACCCCCAGTTTGAGAACCCCTGATATTAATATATTATACACATACATACACAGAGAGAGAGAGAGAGTTATAGTTAATTATAATAACTATTGTTGGGGTGTTTCACAGTTAGTTTCTAATTAAATTCTTCTGCTAAGCACAAGAGCCAGGAAGACAATGCTATGCACATAAACAGTACCCATATTGTATTACCTAAACTCCCCTGTATTTCAAATGGGGAAGTTGGACATGGACCCAATCTATATAGATCAGAATTGGATCCAAATTTCTCCGGAGTCTGAGGGTATGTCTACACTTACATTTTATAGCGCTCTAATTGCTGGCTCAGGGCGGTGAAAAAGAACCCCCTGAGCGCAGCAATTCTGAGCACTTTAAAGTGCTAGTGTAGACAGGCTCCCAGCGCTCGGAGCTAATCCCCTCGTGGAGGTGGAATACCAGGAGTGCTGGGACAGCTCTCTCCGAGCACTTGCGCGACCTCACTCGCACTTCAAAGCGCTGCCCTGGGAGCATTCCCATGGCAGTGTTTGAATTTTCCAGTGTAGACATACCCTAAGGGTGCTTGGGGAAGTTCTTATTTGGATTTCAATACAAATATTATGACTAGCTCCCAGTCTCTCTAAAGGCCAAACCAAACCCCCAGATCCAAGTCCTGGAGTGTCTGATATATGATCCAGACCTGGATCCTTGTCTCCTGTATATATATATATAGTTATGAGCTGGGTGAAACCTTGTTATGGGTTGAGTTAAAAATTCATTCAAATGGATGTGTGAATTCACCCTTCACTTAAAGATAGTTGTAAGAAATAGTTAAGGGGCCACACCTAAAACAAAGCCTTAATACAGTCTGCCCAGAAACCAGCACCAGGTTTTTGGCTTGCTTTCTAGTCTGATAATAAATACATTTTGCATGTAATTGAATTTTTTTTCCAGGCACTGTCTGCATCCCACCCTTCCATCTTTTTGGGCATAGCTTCAGAGTCCCTTCCAAGAAAACGTTTGCAAAAATAATTTTCTATAATTAGAAAACGTTTCATTGAAAATTCATTACTGGAAAGGTTTCCTGCAATTGCTGAGTTAGGCAGGCTTCAAGAGATTTTACTCTGTTACATTTACTGATGGATTAACAGTCAACGGATTCCTACATTTGTAGTAGGGCTGGGTGGCAAGAGCCTACCACCTTCTGAACAAACTAAGTATTTGGCCAGGGCTACACTACCACTTATGTTGGCAAAGCTTACATTGCTCAGAGGTGTGGAAAAAACACCCCCCTGAATGACATACATTTTGCTGGCATAAGCAATAGTGTGCACAGCACTATGGTGACAGGAGAGTGTCTTCTGCCGACATAGCTACTGCTGCTTGTTGAGGCAGTTTTATAATGGCGACGGGCATGCTCTCTCCCATCAGCATAGAGCGGCTACATGAGCGATCTTATAGTAGCGCATTTGCATTGGTACAGCTATGCCACTGTAAGCTTGCTAGTGTAGACACGGCCTTTCTTACATAGATGATACATTCTGTACTAGGAAGCCTGCCTCCTGCATTTGGAAGGGTGTGACCTCACTAATCCTGTGTATTTTATTATAAGTAAATATCAGAGTCTCTGCCCAGAGGAGCTTATAAGCTAAAGGTATGAATGGATACAATTACAGTGTTGCCCCCTCACAGTTTTATTGCGAGTCTCACAATATTTGTGTCAAGTATCAGAGGGGTAGCCGTGTTAGTCTGGATCTGTAAAAGCAGCAGAGAATCCTGTGGCACCTTATAGACTAACAGACGTTTTGGAGCGTGAGCTTTCGTGGGTGAATACCCACTTCGTCAGACGCAGTTTTAAATGAAAACTGAGATCCTCACACCATCATTTGACTGCAGGAACGGAGGATTTAAGAAAAAAACACCAAATATTGTGAAAGCAGCAGAGAATCCTGTGGCACCTTATAGACTAACAGATGTTTTGGAGCGTGAGCTTTCGTGGGTGAATACCCAGACGAAGTGGGTATTCACCCACGAAAGCTCACAATATTTGGTGTTTTTTTTCTTAAATCCTCCGTTCCTGCAGTCAAATGATGGTGTGAGGATCTCAGTTTTCATTTAACATCCCATCCCCAAGTTTCTGGCATTCATGGTTGCAGAGAAAAGCTACAAATGTGACTCAAGTGCACTCTTAAGACTCAGAAACCAGATGGCAAATAAGAAAAACCACCAAATATATTATTTTTGTAATAGATCATGATTTTAAGCCAGCTTCATGATTTTTGGGGCCCTGGTTCTTGGTTTTTCAGCATTCAGGCCTGGCAATGCTTCAAGCAATTATTATTGCCACTGCAAACTGTCCAATCCTTGATAAAAGCTCTTTGTATTTATGCAATGACCGTCATGTCTCTACCCTGTGTAAGCATTAGGAAATTAACAAGCTTGACCCCCCTCAGGAGGTAGGGGAGTATTATTGCACATAAAGAAACCAAGGCAGAGGGAATTTAGGTGACTTGCCCAAGTCTAAACAGGGAGTCTGTGAAGGGAAATCTGGGTTCCATTCCCAACTCTCATTCACAGACCCACACTTTCCCTCAAGACTACTTTTCCTCCCTGCCATAATATGAAGGACTGCGTGGCCAAGCATTATAGGCTAAAAGCTAAATGGAACAGATAGGTCTTTCAGAAGTTACTGAAGGAGTAAATAGATGTGGGGGAAGGAGAGCTTGGCATTATTTTATTGCGCTTCAGGCTTGGAAGACACATACGCTTCCCCAAGTATTTAATTCAATAAAGTGGACACATGCATGATTTGGCCTTACTACTAATATAAGTTGGAAAACACGGTTGCTGTCATAGGTATTAGAAAAATTTACAAAGCAAGTTTCTGTGTCGTGGGAATACAAATAAGCAGTCACATGGCAAATCACTCAGAGGACAAGGATGCTGGCCTCCAGAAAACAAGTCACTTCTGCTCCTTTATTTACAGCAGTCACTGACCATGGGCACTACACTACTATGGGCTTCAACCACATGGAAGTCAGGTTCCATGGCTTGTCCCTGAGGTAAGATGAAATCCAAAGCCTAATGTTCTCACTTTGTTAGTGAACTCATAACATTAAAAAGAGAAGAGACTATCTATTCCGCTCTCCAGCCACTTTTGGGCATTTCGTCACATCTCTCCGGACTCCTTGAAATGGATGTTCCACCTTCATATTCTTATGGGTCCTGACCATCTGACTGAAGAGCCAGAACAGTATCCGAGCCTTGGGGCAGCCAATTGTGCAGAACATTACTGTTTAGAGAAAAATATTTTCCGAGCTCCTTAGAGATAGCTCCAGAAGATGTTTCTAGGATTTAGGTTACAGAAGCCTAGTAAGTTGTTCCTTTGGAGAGGTCAGCAAGTGATGTGTGGGTGAATTGGTGGGTACACATTGGATGTGCTGATACATGTACATCTCTGTGCTGCACTGTGGTGTATGGTTGTTAGAAAGGGAGAGTTTGTAGTGGATTAGGAGAGTCAGTGTAATTAGAGAGCAGCAATTCCACCACAGTAGGTTTGTAACAGAGACAGTATATGAAACACTATTGGGTTTCTTTACTGGGGAAAAATAAAAAATGTATGTGTATATNATAGGTATGGAAATCATTACAAATTTATATATATATATATATATATATATAAATTTGTAATGATTTCCATACCTATCAGTATAAGTAAACAAAGCCCCGTTGTTATTATTCTTGTAGTGCTAGAAAGCCACCTATAAAATCTCTGTCTTCATTAACAATAGTCCAGCTGTATAGGATTGTTCAAATTAGACTGAGTGGGAAAATGGTTTTCCGGTCTCTCAAAAATTTTCAAGATATTGAAAAAAATTTTCCCATCTCGAATTGGGATGAAAAGTTTTGTGAATCAAAGATCTTGGGGCAATATCATTTTAGGTAAATCAAAGCATTTTATGCTGAAAATCTTGATTTTGACAGTTTTTTATTTAAAATATTTTTTATAAATTAGCTTACATTTTTAAACAAAAAGTCACGTTGAACCAGAAAACCAGAAAATTTTCATGACTATTTTTTCCAAAATGTATATAGTCAAAATAAATAAATCAAAATCAACCCTTTCCTGTGAAAAGTTTCTGTTTTGACAAATTACCAATGTCTGAAGCAAAAATCTTTGGTCAAAAAATCCCCAACCAACTCTACTTCAGATACACTTAGCGGATAATATTTAGAAACCTCTAAAAGTCATTTTTCTCTCTACAAAATAAAGTAACGATTTTAAAGCCTGACTCTCAAGATATTTCCAAGCTTGAATCCAATTTGGTGAATCCCATGGAAAGCTGGGAATCTCATCTCTTTGGAGGTAAAAGCCAACCAGACAAACAAAAAACCTTCCCCCCCCCTCCCCCCGCCTTCTAGCTGTGCAAGGTCATAAGAGTTAGATCAATTATTGGTGTAGCAGTGAATATTGCTACCACCAGGCCTCAGATGGGCGGAAGACAGATTGGTCCACTGACTAGAAATTGGGAGACCTGGTTTCAGTTACCTGCTCCACCACAGGATTTTTATTAGACAGACCACTGTACCTCAGCTCTCCATCTCTAAAATTATACTCCCTACAAATACGTTAATGGCTGTGTAGTGCTCAGCTCTTGTGGTAATAAGGATCATGTGTTGGTGGCGCTGTTGTGGGGTGAGCTAAGTGAGGGAGAATTCCAGAGCAGGGAAAAAGAAGGAAATGGGTTCTCTGGCAGTTACTTATTTAATTAAAAACAAAACGGTTGTTTGAAACTACTCAGCAGTTTGAAGCAGTCCTGACAGAGTGTAGGTAAGGGGGTCAATGGTGTGCAATAAATATAATTTTTTATCACACAGATACCACCACCATCACATATGATATCTATGGTTACATAGCTATTTTAAAACGCACACAACTATAAATACAAAAAAATGGGGGATTCCCCCAGACTCTGTGCAGTACATATACGGTAAAGAATGAGAGATGGTCTATCTGACTTGAGCTTGTGCAAATATATACAAACTTGTCATTTATTCTGGACCCTAATCAATTTTACTATAGAAAAAACGGAGGCATAAATTATGAGTGAGAGACTAGCCCAAATAAGAACATTGGTCAGACCTTTAAAAATACTCTCCTCTACGCTAATGTACTCATTTGCCTGATATATTAAGAGACCCTTTTAAGACCAGCCAGACCACTCTATAATAACAGATTGCTATGTGTAGCTGAGCTGTGGATTTCCCAGAGACATCATTGTTCCATGCAGGATCTTGCAGTAAAAAAGGCAAAATTAACAGCTGCGGTAAACTGTAGGACTTGTTTGAATTCTACAATCTGTAGTGCAGCTCTCCAGTTCTTTACTAGTGGGGACACACGATACCATTTTAACTCATTTTAACTGTTGTCAGTAATCTTAATGTCAGTTTGTGGCTAATCGATGCTATGTAATTGTAAGATGTTAACTAGATCACTTGCAGGTGCAGACAATCTACCAATATAACCACTGCTTTAAATCTTGGCATGTGGGAATCATCCCAAATTTATATTCTGTAACGGTATCAAACGAGTGCTATTAGCCTAATTACATGTACATATGTCAAAGAGAAATGCCAGGAATTGTAAAATGCTATTTATAGCCGCTAATTACTTAAAAAAAAACCACACGCACATATGGAAGAACTAAAGAATCACACTAACCAACCATGAGTGGGATCCTGTCTCATGGGGATGGGGAGAGATAGCAGAAGAGAAAAATCTTAGTTCTTTTAGAATAGTCCCTCAGTTCAAAGAGGTTTCAATGTAGTATTATAGCTAGAACTCCAAAAGGCACCAGTGAATGCTTTCCTCATTAGGGAGAGAGAGTATGGATATATCCATATACTCAATAGTGCCATACACTTGAAATACAAATATGCCAAAATCCTGATGTTTCTATCTGATTGAGGTCCAACTTCTTCCCGCATCTGACTTGATAACATCAAAACTGCCCTGAGATAACTGTCCAGCCTTCGTCTTGTCTACCTCAAACAAAAAGTTGGAATCTCCAGCCATCTCCTCTGGATCAAATCTACTCTCACCCACTCTTTTGGCACCTCTGCTCTGAAGTCTCCAGCCAGTCACACGAGTGGCTTTCTCATAAGGCCAACTGTGTCATTTCTCACATATTTTTGGGGTGGATTAAAAGTAGAGTTAGGAAATAACATAATTGCCCTTCATGCGGCTTTTCTGCATCCCTAATGTTAACATGGTAATGAGCTTCCAACAGGAAAGCATATTGCTTGCCTTTTAACCATCCTACCCACCATTTCCAGAGACCCTCTCCCAAAAGAATGGAAACAACAGCCAGAGACAAAACTCCTAGTTCTGAAACATGCTGAGCCCCAACAATTCCCAATGACTTCTGAAGACCTATCCTCCAAATAACCTAAATCAGTTAAAACAATAAGAACCAGTCTTTGTTTTGAAACATCATTTTCGTCTTCAGCCCTCTGCTCAGAACAGACCCAACATACACTAGTCATTGATGTGCAGGAAAAAGCACTTTGAGTAGAACTGTTAAAAATAGAAACAGGATCAAAATTCAAAGGCTGAACTAATCATTCCAACAGATGGGTCTTTCTGCTTTTATTATCCCTTCTGGTCTGGGACTTTTCAAACACAGTACAATAGATCAGACTGGAAGCTATTTGACAGTACCTTTCTGACGAGTTACACATTAATTAAAATACTGAGTGTGGGCTGCGTGTGGAAGCCTTTGCATATGGACTTTAAATATTGTACTACATTTTTTCCAGAGAAACACAAAAGATGGTCCAGCTCAGCGCAGAGAGTACGTGTGGCTTGTGTAGGTGGAGAAAGTTACGAGTGTTACCTTGGGTAGGAAGTGGGATTTTCCCACTGCTCCTGCCCCTTAATCTCGTGAAATTAACCCATTTTTAAGTCTGTAATTTACCTTTCCCCACGCCCCCTCAAATATGATCAAAAAAGCCTCTCCAAACATTGTTATTCTCGTTTGTGACATATGATACATATTGACTTTGACTTATATTCACATTTACAGAGTTCATTCAGCAACTGTTAGTTAAAAGAAAATATTGAGGAAAATACAGAATTGTATACGTATATAAAAGAAAATAGAAGAACATTTAGGAATCTGCATGACCTTTTTCAATTTAAAGAGGAAGAAGGAAATAACGTCTCTAAAAATAAAAAGAGCTAAATTCTACATGAAACATAATGTGGGCCAGGTTCTATGTAACATGCACATACAGTACACCTTGACCAGCAAAAACTTTCTGCTGTTGCAGTCTTGGGTCCTCATGTTGTGGGTTTGTGACAAGCATGCACCTGTGAGTGGGAAATGATGCCCCAATGCATTTTCACTACTGACAGCTACTTCACTTCCTTTTTATACCAGTTTTATAGCTGTGTAATTCCACCAACTTCAGTGGTGTTTGTCCTTAGTTGTATCAGCAGGAGATCAGAAAGACTCCCCTACCAGGAGCCAAGACTGGAATACAGATCACCACAGGTGAAAAGTTAGTGCAGTTTTTCCCAAACTTCTTCCGCCACTTGTGCAGGGAAAGCTGCTGGTGGGCCGGGCCGGTTTCTTTACCTGCCGCATCTGCAGGTTCGGCCGATCGCAGCTCCCAGTGGCTGCGGTTTGCTGCTCCAGGACATCTACATCGAACACATCACCGGCCACCGACTGTACCAGGAGATGTGAGCCGGAGCGACATCGTGCATCGACTACGAGAAAGAGACAAAGAGACTTTTTCCATTGGACCATATGAACTGGAACCATAAACTCACTGAAAGTTAAATCTCACCAAATGAAGGTCAATCCATCCTCATCATCATATCCACTCATACTCCACACCTGAACATAGCCATTATATGAATAACATAGCCTCATATCTCAATGCCTGTACTTTGACCCATCAACCTTTTACCCCCAATCGGAGATATTGCAGATTATGTATTCCTTACACCATCCGATCTTAAACCAAACTTCACACCCCTTGATAATCTGTACGTTACTCCCTGATAACCAGAAACTTCTATGCTTAAACTCTGTACTGTTCACTTTTTTTAAGTGTCTTAAAGATCACAAGATCACCTGTCACTTTGGGAAAGTGGGAAACAGTACAAGTCTTAGCCCCAGTATCTAGACCGGATTTCAATTCAAGGAATTATATTCTGCTTGCCTTAAATTCCCTCTATAACTGCAAATAAATGAAGTTGCAAACTCTCCTAGTGTGGCTGAGTGCTATTAAACACTTGCTGAATTCCACCCCAGAGGGCCCATTGCAGTAGAAGTGGGTGGAGCAATTACTGAATACTCTGTAAAATTAGTTGGAATCTTTCTGGGTGAAAGAAACTATACAAAGAAAAGTCATTACAATTTTCCTTGCTCCAGTTCTCCTCTGAAATACCACCCACTACACTAGAGTGCAGATCCACCAGGACATTTCAAATCCACAGTGCAAAATGAATTTGAACTCTCATATATTCATCCTTACCGACTATCCTCAGAAGGCTGCCTAAAGCAGGGAGCAGAGCAAGATGCAAAATTAAAAAGAGGTGGAAGGAATTAAACAGGAAAGTGCCCAGCAAAGGTTTTCTATCCTGTTTGTTCTGAATGCCAGCCTTTCAAAGCTGTTAATAAACAAATTGCAGTGATTTGTACCTATGCAAAATGAAGGATTTTAGAACAATAAGAGAAATGGCAAAGAAGTATTGGCCCCATAAATTCTTGAATAGCAATCAAATAAGGAAAGATCTTTTCCCTGACAAATCTAATGCACTTGATGCCTGATGGTGCAAGACTGGGTTGTAACAGAGAACAGTCTGTACATCTTCTATAGAGATTTATAGGGACACCAAGAAAATTGTTGCTATTTTCGTTGAGTTGCTTCCCTCCGCAGATACGTGCTACAGTTACCTTTTCCTTTCCTCAGTTAGCTGACAAGGCTGCCTTCCAATCTTTCCACCTCAAGAATGGAGCTATATAAACAAAGACTTCCAAACTGGTAATACAACATTGTTAGTAATGCATTTTCCAAGGTACATCCCTCCTATTTGGCTTCAGTCCTGCTCCCCTCACTCACTGAAGTGGTTCCAAATGACCTCAGTGGGGCCACACCCATGAATAAAGCGGGTGTGAAGTGGCCCTATGTTGTACAATAGCTTGGCTTCTTTCCAACTTCGTATATTTTTCATATTGTTTAATAAGAAGAACACGGCCAAGCAAAGGAACCTCTGTCTCTCTGACAAGCAGAAAAGCTATAAAGCTAATGGAGCTGACTGAGCAGAACTGAACACTAAGAGCCATTCATTTAATTTATTAGGGCATCTTCACCGCTCTCCTATCTGTATTAGCATTTAAAGCCTCCTATGGCAAACCCAAATCCCTGGTACATCGTTTGGGGATATATTGCCTCTCCATCTTCTAGCACAGGGGCAAACCCTACAGTCTGTGCTCAGGCAAGAAAATCCCTTTGCCTCAGAGGGAGTTGGAAATTGCCTTAACCCAGACCACAGAATCTGGCTCTGTGTTAAGATGTTATGAAGATGAGGGTTGTCTAAGTACCTACTGATAGATTTATAATAAATACAAACCTGATTTGTTAGAAAACTTGGAAGGGTGGTAATCGGTAAGCCAGGAGCAGAGTTCTATTAAAGCCAGGTGTGGGGATCCTACACAGAAATCAACTTAAGCTATTGCATTATCATCCAGTCTCATTTTTGTCCCTCCCCTGAGACAAAGCAATTCTTCAAAAAGCAGACCACACCCATGAGCTGGTACATAGCAACAATTACCAGTTGGGCCTAGGGCAATGGACTCAGAGCCCTCCCTGATCAGAGTTGAATTTCAGACAAACAAGAAGGTGAATAAAACGTAATGCTTGGCACCTGTTACCAGTGAGCACAGGTAAAAGCTGCATGGACTATGTTGAGCTACTTTGAAACCTCCACAAGTAAACAAAAAACAAATCAATCAATCAGCTTCCCTTGCATTAATTGTACATAAACAGAAAGCCCTCTGCTGTGAACACTTTTGATTTTGGCACTGAAAGTGTTCCGAAAAACGTGATATACAGTTCCTTGAAGGCTTTAATTTTCTCTACCATCTTCCTTTGATTTTGATCTCCTCCTTTCTTTATGTCCTTTGAACTTTTAAAAAGGCACTTTGAAGACGTGTCATAAAACAGGTTTTTTGTTTTTAATTTATTATCCTCTCTTTGATGAACTTGCTATTTTGTATGAATTGCAACCTCGGCAGGATGTGAAAGCCAGAAGATCTGAAAGTGATACTGACAAGAAAGAATGGAAAAGCAACAGCTTGGCCAGCTTGTTTGTCAATAACTTGCTTGAGAGAAAAACATCCCTTAGTCTTCACTCCCAAAGCTACTTTTTTTTTCTTCTTCTTATGAGAGGGGTTGAGAAATTAGGCTCAATCTGCTGCTGCTTTGAGAACCTCCAGGACAGCAAGCAACAGGGGCCAAAGCACAGCAGGACCAAGGAAGGATGCCAACCTGCTGAGAAATCAACCCAGCAGACCCCTTCACCATCCCCACCTCTCCTACACTCCTAAACAGAGATTATCTGGTTCCTCCAAGAGCTTTCAGTATCTTCTGAGTGAGGGTTCCCTTTCACTTCTGTCTCCAAGTATTCAGGGTTTGGCTATTCCTCTTCTTTTGTCTCCCTCTTTCATTCAGAAGTTTCTGAACTCAAAGTTAACAGAAGCAGGGGTCGGGGATATGTACACATCCAAACTCCTCCTTTAAAATACAATCATTTTAAAACAAATGGATGGAATCAATAGGTATAATTCTAGGAACAGTTTGCAAGAGGAGGCAATCTAGTCTATGGATCAGAACAGAGGATGAGAGGGTCAGAATTGCCTTGGTTCCATTCCTGATCCTGTCAATTATTTACTTTTAGGTTTGGATAAGTCATTTAGTATTAGTTAAAAGTATTCTGTGTTGACACAACTCTGCTCCTATCAGAATCAGTGCCAGAACTCCCATTTCACTGGCAGCAGTTATTATAACACCAGGCTGACCTGGAAGGGTGAATTCCTTCCCAATCCCATATCTGGCAATCAGTTTGACCCTGAGTATCTGAGCAAGACACACCAGCCAAGCATCAAAGAAAAAGGATTCTCTGTACCACTTCAGTGCACTGGTCCACCTTGTCAGATGTCCTATACCTAGGTGTGGCCAATCCCTGATGCTAAGAAAGACAGAAAGAAAAAGACAACCATCCAGAATACATAAGGCCAGTTGTGCATCAAAGAAAACAAAACAAAAAAATCTTCCTGAACCCTGCAGGTGACTGGCTGAAACCCTGAAGTGCAGTTTCAAGCAACATACAGCATGCAACAGAAGTCAGAGTAATGGAGTCTTGCCATCCATCCAAGACTGAGACCATCATATCCATCAAACCCTCAGTCTGCTGTCCAGAGAACATGGAGCCCCCATGTGGTTGTACAATTCTGGTAGTACTGTCAGCTAAGATGGAACACAAGCTAAGAACTTTTGAATTAAAGTATTCTCCTGCCTAAGCCCCAGTTGTACCATTTGGTAACAAGTCTCCTGGACTCGTCTCTTTATAGAGGGTAATGCCTGATACAGAGGCTAATTCACACTCCAGTAAAAGGAGAAGTTTATTTAAATAAAATAATATGGCAATTGTCACTGCAGTCAAAAGAACTAAAGTTAGAAACATTCCTCTGATTACAGCACTTCCTGCCTCTCTCAGAGACTTGGCCTGGTGCAGTGGAATGAAAACAAAAAACTGACTTGATAAATGGGAGGAATGCAAAGAAGCAAAAGAGGGGGGTTGATTTGTGACTTTCACCAAAGATATAAGGAGGGGAGGAGGTTGTTGTTTCAGGTGTCCTCTGTGTTACTATTTTCTCAAGGACAGGAAAGGCCCAGTGATCTTCAAATGCTTTTGGATGTTAAAAGGTTCCTGCATTCTGTCTCATCTTCATCCTACTGTATTCACTGAAGTTGGTGCAAAACAAGTCAAAGCAGATCAAATTCTCTTTAGCATATGGAAAGGGGAGAAAGATCATCAGGTTTCATTGGTCGAATAGGACGCTGTATTGCCCCAGTCTTCTTGAATGAGCTTTTTTAACTGGCAGGTAACGGGATACAGGCTACATCAAAATTGCATTTGCTGTCAAAGGGAAGCATTAATTCTTTTCCTCACCAGTATTTGGAGTTAACTTGGTCAATATCGTGGGAAACAGCACTGCACAAACTCTGCAGAGTTATGACCCCAAATTGATTCAGAACTTCCATCAGTTAACATTTCTTAGCACAACCTTAAGACCCTGATCTTCTCACTTTTGCATCCAATTTCGCCCCCCACAAATAATTACAGGCACAACTTTGCAGTGTAGATAATTGCCAGTGTATTTACAGCACTTAGCACAATCAAATGCTATAACTTCAAGTGCGGCATGAGAGCCAAAAGTTATTCATAGGTGCAAAATTGGAACAGACTTCTGAAAGTCAGGTGCAGAAAGTGTGGTTGTCCCTTACTTGCCTCTCCTTAAGTTCTGCTTCTGTCTGATTTTATAAAATTGTAGAGAAATTAAATAAACATTTACTGTGCCCTTGACTTCAAAGCTCCTCAGCTGTGATGTAAGAATGCTGTTCTAGGCTTGTAGCATATAAACCCTTTATGTTTAAAGGGGCTGTTCACGTTATGTAATGAAACCTCGTTCTGGTTCTAAACACAGGTTCCTAAAGTCCAGATTGCCACCAGAATAAGGCTTAGGCATCAGCCAGTGAGTTCCTGTAATCAGTTGCTGAGGGTTTGGTTACCATCCCCTCCCACCCCCACCTGCTACAATTATGATTTGCCCTTCTGCCAACATGGAACACTACAAAGCTTTATTAAATACCCACAGAAAAAAAAATACAAGCCCCCCTCAAAACTCTGCGCTTAGCCCTGAAGTCCAGCCAAGGAAAAGAATGATAAGACTATACTTGATGGATGAAAGGGGGTGAAAAATACACAACACAACGGTAGAATTGGTCTGTTCTAGTAATTTTCTTCACATTAAAGCTCCTTCCTTTCGAACTAAAAGTCTTGAAGCTGAAACCCAAGCCAAGGTTGGCTGGCCCCCTTTTTTTCCCCTTGCACTTAGTTTATTTCCGAATTAGAGTCAGACATTTCCATTGCTGAGTTGTTTTTGTAGAATAGGCCTTCACGGCACGAAGCTCATGGTCAGAACCTCTCAACTTGATTTAACCCTGGTGTAGGGAATTGCATTAAATCAGTGCAAGAGAACCTCATAGTGATGGAGAAACAGATGTTCAGATGCACGATAAGCTGTAAATAAATCTTCAGTGTTTATTAGTAGTTGAGTGTTCTTTAAAATGCTGACCACTGGGAGGAATTTAGAGGCAATAACCCTGAAACCAACTCAAGGAATTTTTAAACAAAGTAAAAATATATTTGTTCAGAAATTCCTTTTTACACGCAATGTTGCCTGATGTCTTTTCATCAGGAAGTTTTGAGGTCCAGAAAGTGAAAGCAGATAGGAATTATGCAAATTTCCACCCAGCAGCTTTGTCAATGCACTTCAAACTCTACACTCAGGGTGGCTTATCTTTAAGGGAAAATGCCTCTATAGGAAAAGGCCTGCACAATTCCATTGGGATTAAGCCAATAGGGCTCTATAGATTAAGTTACTCTAAAAACTATAGAAGTAAGAAAACACAAAACCCTCTCTATATTTTATTTATTTAAATCATCCTTATATACAATTGTCCCTGGATGGTCTAAAAAAACCCAAAGAGGAGTTATTTTCTGTTCAACTCTGTTCAACTCTGCAGCTAAGGATGCTGCTGCACTCTAAGGCAGGGGTCCTCAATGTGGTGCCCGTGGGCGCCATGGCGCCTGCCGAGGCATCTATGTGCACCCACCTACTGGCCACCGGACAAGCAGCCGCTAAAATCCCACCGAGAAGCGGCAACACCAGGAAGCATCACCGCCGAAATGACGCTGATTTTTGGCGGCATTTTTGGCGGCATCAATGTCTCTTGATGACGACGCTTTCAGCGGCATTTCGGTGGCTGCTTGTCCGGCGATCATGCTCCTCGGCAGCTAGTCGTCCGGTGCCTGCCACACTAAAAGGTTGGGGACCACTGCTCTAAGCTATGCCAGACCAGGCCTCTGGAGGTGAAAGCTAGGGTGACCAGATCACCACACTAAAATATCGGGACATATTGGGGTGCTATCAGCCCCACCCACAGTCCACCCCTGCTCCTCCCAGACTCCACCCCCACTCTGGCCCAAGTCCTGCCCCCTCCCTGCTCACCCTCCTTCCTCCACCATGCCCTTCCACATCCCCCAGCCTGCCGCTGGCTTGCTGCAGCCCTCCTCAGTCCCCCACCCACCACTCGCTTGCCTGCCCGCCGCTCACTTTTTCGCTCCCCTGCCCGCCACTCACCCAGACTTCCCCTCTGCCAGGTGAGTGCTAGCCACCCTCCACTTCTTCCCACCTCTGCATCACCCTTGCCCCGTCCCCATTCCACCCCTTTCCCTCAAGTCCCCGCTACTGCCCTGCCTCTTCTCCACCTCCTACCCTGAGCACGCCACGTATCCGCTTCTCCCCCTCCCTCCTGGAGAGTGCTAAGCGCTGCCAAACAGCTGTTAGATGGCGGGAAGTGCTGGAGGGGAGAGGAGTGGGGATGTGGCATGCTGCGGCGAGGAAGGGAGAAGGACGCAAGGAGGGCGAGCTTGACTGCAGTTTTTCCCTGTGGGTGCTCCAGTCCCGGAGCACCTACGGAGTCAGCACCTCCCTTCCGTTCGCCTCCTTACCTGAAAATCTGGACAAATGGCATCCTGACCGTGCATTGATCAGGACGCAGGACAAAGGGTTAAATATCGGGACAGTCCCGATTTTATCAGGACATCTGGTCACCCTAGTGAAAGCTGACTATAACAATAGATACACATTTTGCACTTATGTAGAGCCTTGCATCTGAGGTTCTCAAAGTGCTGTAAGTGTATTCAGCTTCACTGTATGCCTCCCCAGTACACATGGGTCAACTCTGGCCTTGTCTACACATAGACTTACATTATTTCAAGATGTGTTTTTTAAACAGCTTTGGTAAACCCTGTGTAGACTCCCATTTCAGTTCAAGTGGGGCTTATATGATTTTAGTTAGATTGATACTTTCCAGACTTTCCTGTGTAGATTAAAACTAAGCAAGACTGTAGACTAAACAACCTTCTTGTGGAGACTAAGATACAGGGTGAAATCTTGGTCCCATTGAAATCAATGGCAAAACTCCCACTGACTTCAGTGGAGCCAGAATTTCACCCAGAGAACTTAAGTCATACACTTAGTCTGGTGAAAAACTGGTTACGGATTCCAGGAGTCCTGAATAAAAGGATTTAAAGCTCACTTCAGCAGAGAATGTAAACACATGCTTAAATTTAAGCACACATAGATGAAGGAAAATAAAAGGAAGTCCCTCTTAGACAATTCTTTTGGGCAGGACAGTCACTGTGAAATTGTTGAGAAATAACCTCTTCCCACTGTATTTTAGTTGCTGATCTGATCCAGTTGCTAGGGGGCAGAAACCATAATCACAAAATACCCCCTCACACAGACTGTGGACACCTTTGTCATCAGTCTCAGCATAAAGGCCAGAGTTTGAGGCCCAGACAGGGGTGAAAGTGCGCCAGTACAGTGTACTGGTAAGAAGCCAGTACTGGCCCATACGCAGTGATGTTAAAGCGCTGCGCAGTAGCACTTTAAGAAGAGTCCTTTGCTGCAGCAGCACTGTAAAATTGCTGCCCCTTTTGTTGCCCCCTGGCCACCGACGTGTGCAGCTGCCCCGGGACCAGCGATTTAAAAGGGCCCGGGGCTCCAGGCCCCTTTACATCGCCGCCAGAGCCCCAGGCAGCACAGGCCCCCAGCCTCACCCCTTCTGCCTGAGGCCCCGCCCCTTCCGGGGACTTACTCCAGGGCCCCGTACCGGTAAGAATTTTACATTACTTTCACTCCTCGGGCCAGATCCTGTGAGGTGCCGAGCGCTCAGCTCCCACCTAGCTGTATCCTTCTCACACACTAGAAGTGGGTCCTCCCATTCACAATGGAGACTGGGCTATACTGGGAAGCCTCCCTCACTGCAGGGCTGTCAGTCTGGTACCTCTCACAAGAAACTACATTTACATGAGAAAGTTTTCCAAACCAGAAGCATTTTGCAAGGTGAGGGACACATGTTTTTTGGAAAAATGTTGCTTAGTAGCCTAATGCCAGATTTTGAAAAGGGGTTTAGCTGCCTAAAGATGCAGAGAGACACCCTAGGCACTAACTTCTGGTGCCCAGGTGCTTTTGAAAATCCCACTGGGCAGCTATCTGGATCTTTAGGCATCTAAAGATTTTTTTAAATCTGGCTCCTAGCTCTTTGTTATTTTCTTCTATTATTCTTTGTTTCTTTGCTATGTCACTCTAGCTGTGTGGCTCCCCTATAGGTTATTATACTTATTCAGGCCTTCAGGCTTTACAGAGGTGCATCCTGAGAATATTTACTAACAGAGTGACAGAAAAGGAGGAATTCACAAAGTCATTAGGGGACATAAGACATGGTGCCCAGCAGCTCTATTTCCAGCGAAACCGACTTTTCAGCAAATGAGGTCAAATTCAAATCCCTAACGGACGGCTCAGCTTCAGTTCACAACTGTCTCACTGGCCTATGTACGGTACGTGAACAAAAATTATATTTTGGTTCTTTTCATTGAAAAGATTCGGAAGCACCTTCACAATGGAAATGCTTAGGAGAAAAAACAGACCTCATATGATTAAATAGAAAGTGTAGACACGTGTAAAAATAGTGAATTGAAAAATAGAAGAAACAAAAATAGAACCCTCAAATGTCTCTCTCAAAGAAAAATGGCAGTGCACTGATCTTAATCCTTGAGAGTCCAGCTCTTACTGACTGTTGCATTAAATCATGCAAAACCAAAGAAAGTGTTACCTAAAGATTAGAGCAGGACACCTGAGCCTGCTCTTCTGCTGACTTGCTGAGTCACCATGTGACCTTGGGCAAGCTGCATAATTTCACAAGGCCTCAATTAACATTTGTAAAGTGCTTTGAAATCCTCAGATGAAAAGTGCTATTTAAAGAACAGAGTATTTATCTTCTTCTCTCACTCAAAATTTGCCTCAGTTAGGTGGATTGGGGGATGGAAGGGCAGAGGTCAGCCCTGCATCTGATATTATTCAATATTTTCATTAGTGACTTGGATAATGGAGTGGAGAGTGTGCTGATAAAATTTGCAGGCGATACCAACACTGGCAAGATTGGCAACTGGGAGTGCCAGCACTTTGGAGGACAGGATTAGAATTCAAAATGACCTTGACAAATTGGAGAATTGGTCTGAAAGCAACAAGATGAAATTCATTAAAGACAAGTACAAAGCACTACACTGAGGAAGGAAAAAAATCAAATGCACAACTACTCAATGGGGAACAACTGGCTAGGCAGTAGTACTGACGAAAAAGCTCTGAGGATATAGTGGATCACAAATTGAATTTTAACCCTCATTGTGATGCAGTTGCAAAAAAAAAAACTAATATCATTCTGGGGTGTATTAAGAGGAGCATAGGAGCCAACTTTCTCCGGCGCCAGTGGGTGCCCGCACCCCCACGCCCCTTTCCCCGCCCAGGCCCCACTCCATCCCCGCCCCTGCCCCCCCCATTCCAACCCCATCCCCAAAGTCCTACCCTAACTCCGCCCTCCTCCCTGCCCCTATTGGATCCCTTCCCAAAATCCCCACCCCAGCTCCACCTCTTCCCCCAGCATGCCGTGTTCCCCCTCCCTGCCCTGCGAATCAGCTGTTTCGTGGCACAAGCGCTGGGAGGGAGGGGGAGAAGCAGGATGGGCCAGCAGGCTCACAGAGGAGGCAGAGGCAGAGGTGAGCTGGAGCAGGGGGCCGGGCGGGGTCATGGGGAGCTGCCAGTGGGTGCTGAGCACCCACCAATTTTTTTCCATGGGTGCTCCAGTCCCAGAGCACCCACAGAGTTGGCACCTGTGAACAGGAGTGTCTAAGTTGTGAAATGTAATTGTCCCATGCTCCATTGGTGAGGCCTCAGCTGGAGAACTGTGTCCAATTCTGGGTGCCACTCTAGGAAAGATGCAGATGCTGAACTCTGGGGAAAAACTGAATTTGGATCAGAGCTTCACTGCTGCCCATTAGGTCATAACAGGCTGAAACAAAACTCTGGTGCCAAACAACCCAGCACTAGTTATACTATTAAATGTATATAAGGCCACGTCTTGCTGTTGCAACATGGTATGTCCACACACACAACTGTCTCAGGCTGTTTGCAAGCATATTTTGAATTATCTGGTTGCAATACCAGCTTCAAGCCAGCTGAAACAGTGCTGTCTACCATTGTTTTTCACCAGTGTGTGGACTAGCAGTAATTCAGCAAGCCCTCCTGACCTCTCACCACACCACAAGACATCACATTTGGAATCTACCCAAAAGATCTGTGTTTTAACACCTTTTTGCCTACTATAACAGGATGCCACTATACGCAAAACCCCAAGGAATGTGGTAGAGAGGAAGAGCTAGCAATGCTATTTAAAGCCATTTAAATGCCTGCCTTTTCATTTCCAGGGTAGTTCACACAGCTGTTTCATTAGTCATTCTGATCCACCTCCTCCCCTTCCCCCATTGCAACCTAACCAGGTGCAGTCCAACAGCTCTGGAGTCACTTGTCTGCACAAGTGCAGCCATATGTTTGAGCTGGATGCTGGGTCAGTCCCAACTGTTCAGAGGGCACACAGAGAGGACATTAGGTCAAATAAGAGTGGCAGAAACATCTGGAATTTCTGAGCAACATGCTGCAAGTAGAAAAATATATATCTGTCAGCCTGAAACAACACTTTACTGCACTGCCGTCTCTGTGTACGAAACCTTGTAAGACCTCTGACAGAATGATTTCAGGGGTCACATATAATCAGCCATGTTTTCTTAAAGAAACCTAATTGCTTTTGAGGGGTAAAAGGAGCCCACTGATCCATTTACCAAATCTAGCAAACAACTGACTGAACTAAGCAGAGAGCAGCTTTGCACTCAAATGGTTACTACTTACTGCAGATCCAGAAGACTTCAAGGTGTCACTAAATTGTTTGTTTTCATGTAACTTTTTAACCTGTGTGAGTTTAGTGTCCTGAGCGGTGCTAGATGTCGGACAGCTGTGGAGACTGAAAGCCTGGATTTCACTGACAGCTGAGATACAACACAGGTAGCAATAATGCAAACTTCCCCCACTTTTCTCATCAGAATGCCTCAGTTCTCTTCCGGGGATGCCTACTCTCCGAGGCTGTGTCTACAAGACACATTTTCCTTAAAAATCCCACTGCTGGGGGTGGCAACAACAATGGGAAATTTTAGGAGGAGGTAAAACACATTCCAGACAAGGGCTTGGAGAAAAAGAAGCGTTCAGTCTCCATAGCCTATTCAAGCCCTGCTTTCTCTGTAGCTAGTGCCCACAAGGATGCTATTGTTCTAGTTATAGTGGTAGCTTTCAAAGATGTGGACACCTGCCTCTTGGGAACTGATTTTGATTGTCTCACTTATTTCACAAAGATTACCAGCAAGGAAACAGCATCCACTTTAGTCTCTGCTGGCCAGGGTTACATTTGAACTGGTGACTTAGAGGTGAAAAAACCTCAGTCTCTCTTACTGCCATTCCCCTCACTCAGGAGTTCTCAAATGCTTCATATAGCATGAACTACATCTTAAACAGAAGTTACTTTGTGGTCATTTCCCCTCCCACTTGTGATTGTACAGACCCCACACCTCCTTTTCCCTTCATGATCACAAAGTCAGGTGGAAGCTACAGTAATGGCTTACATGAAAGTACGAGAGTCATTCATGTATGTTTAGCTCCCTTTTAACGAAATTCAGCAGCTGGAAGCATTGGATTGCCAGTACCATGTGACCAGACAGTTCTCCACTAGACACATTTTAGGAACTTCTGTTCTAATGTATCCAGTCCTCCTTTATGTAAGTTCATTGTTTAAAATGGAAGTGTTCAATGGCTGGCTACTAATTAGCATGGATGGAAGGATGTGGGAAGGAATGCATTTGAAAAGCAGTTGTGTAGCAGCCACCATATTCCAAATACCACAGAGATAAATCTGGATGTATGCTTTGCTACTGAGAATATTGGCTTTATCTTCATGCAATAGGGTGAGTGACCCTTACACCCTTCATAGAATATCAGGGTTGGAAGGGTCCTCAGGAGGTCATCTAGTCTAACCCCCTGCTCAAAGCAGGACCAATCCCCAGACAGACTTTTGCCCCAGATCCCTACATGGCCCCCTCAAGGATTGAACTCACAATCTGGGGTTTAGCAGGCCAATGCTCAAACCACTAAGCTATCCCTCTCCCACTCACCAGTGGCACAGCTACAAGTGGATGAGTGCCAGCTATAGAGAGCAGATATTTCTGGGTTTTATGTATGGTTACTGCATTCTTGATTTGAGCCCATCCATAGACACATCAGATTGTTGTTGTGTTGTCGTTGTTTTTTTAAGGGCCCATTCAGCAAAGATCTTCTGACTGAGACAAAAAGACAGTATCTCTTTAATATCTTGTATCTCCACTATATGGAGATTGTATCATTGCATGGCGGGGGTGGGGGGTTGGGGTAGCTGAAACTGGTCTTTTCCACCTCTTACTTCTGCGATCCTAGATTTCTCAAAGCATTTGTCAGTTACTTATCCATCTGCTGAAGTTATTCTCATCAGAACTGGGTAGAAATGTACATTTTGTGTGAATATAAATATATATGTTTGAGCAACGTACTTGTACGGTATATAGAGAGCACATACACACAGTGATATGTGCCTAGTACCAAAGACAACAGGAATGTAAATATGTTTTAAGCCTAATTATGGAAAGTACTTTGGCAGGAGGCAAACAGGGGCACAAAGAACTACTATTTAGATTTTTCAAGCTATGGCCTCCATTCAATACACAATCAACAATATTTAGACAGTATGGTGTAGTTCCTTCCTTCACAAGGTAACTTCCTCAGTCTGGCAGGCCTCAAGCATGCAATAAAGTGACCTTATGTTTAAGGACAGTGTCAAATTAAATAAGCAGTTAAAGTGTGATCTTTCTCTAGTTCCATATGTCTGCAAAAGTTGTTTTACTGGTTCCCTTCTGCTTTGTCTGCAGGGTAGAGGCAGCTTTCCTCTGTTTGAACTGTAAAGTTACTGAAGCAAATCTTACAGTGCTGCCTTGGCATGGCACCAAGTAGGCAGCAGTTGGAGAGCGTTCTCCAATCCAGCCAGGCTATGCAACACACACATAAAATGCTAGACAGAACAGGCTGACAAGAGGTGCGTGCACAACACACTGGAAATAAAGCTGTAAAATTGAAGACACTAATAAACTAGTGCATTTATATGTTTACACATAAATCAGGCAAGTGCACTTGAGTTTTGGTTTTGGTCCTGTCCTCCCCTACAAATCTTCCCCAGGAAAACACATTGCCATGAGATGACTCCATGTTTACTGACGTACTTGCATTTCAGCTGTTCCAGCTTAACTAGAGTGATTCTTTTTTTTTTTTTTTTGGCCATTCGAAGTGTTCCCTGTTCCGATCTGCTACCCATAACATTTGATTCCAGACCACATGGCACACTGGCTTAGAAAACTCTAAACCCAAATAAAAAGCTTTTCATTTACACTCAAGTTTATACACAGCAATTCAAAAGCTTTATTTTCATTTCTTACAGAGCCCTCACCTGAATAAAATCATTTTAAGTGCCACTTTTCCATTTATGGATTATCAAATGTGGGAGCTCTGACTACCTCCACTGCCTCAATAGAGGTTGCAGCCGGGTACCTAAAGGAAATATTACACACAATGTGTACTTTTATACATAATAATCGTCATTATATAATGCTGCAAAGCACTCAACCAATCAGCCACTGACTCTCTAATTTTGAATGGGGGTGTCTTATACAATGGAATCCTGGGCTTCATAACAATAGACCTTTCTGTTGAGGACAAGTAGAACGGGAGGAAAAAGGAGACTGATAATTTATTACAGTATTGTGGAATTCCACTAAGGCAACTTTGCCCTGTGGAAAACAAATTACTATTCTAAAAAAAATTTCATGTCCTCCCCTCTGTCTCCCTCCATCTTCTAGTTCCTGTTTGCATACAAAAAGGCAGAACAACTCCATTATAAACTTAGGTTTGCTAGTCCAAGAGCTGGAATTTGCACATTAAAATGCACTGCAACAGTGTGGGACTTCTACTGTACTTAACTCATTATAAACAAGCAATGGGCCCAAACTGCAAATCTGCAATCAGATTTAATCCCTCCTCAACACAAAGTTCAAGTTTCTGATTCAGGCCTTTCTCAGACATAAAACAGAGTTCCGCTAGGGGACTGGACTAGATGACCTCTCAAGGTCCCTTCCAGTCCTATGATTCTGTATCCCAATGTTATATATTATGAGGATGAGTATGGACACACTATGCATATTGTACAAATGTGTACACCAAGAACACAATGAATCAGTTAACTAATCAGAAGAGATTGCTAACAAAATTAGCAAATGCTTTCATTGCTATTCGTCCAGCACTGAAAATACTCAAACTTCCTGGCTTGTAATTCAACCAACATATGTATATTACATCAACGACAACAAAAAACTAAGTTAGAATAATTAGTTCAGCACAGTAAAACTGAGAGTCAGTCATTGCTCCGAAGAATTTACAAATAGCCAGAAAAGGAAAAGACGGGGACTACCAGATAAACCCAGAGATAGGAGTAATTTGGAGAAATATGACTGAATAGTTAGGTTTAAATGGTGGCTTGGTTCACATCTCGTTGGCAATCACTGAATTTTTAGGGGGACCTTGACTGCAGGGCAGGTGATAGTTTGGCAAACTGGAGTGGTGGAGAGTATCCCACGTGTAGATTGGGTCATACAAAGCACATGGAAGGAGTGACTAATGATACTGCAGGCACAGCTAGGGTATTGTGTCCAATTCTGGGCACCACGCTTTAGCGCAGACGCGGACAAATTGGAACATGTCCAAAGGAGAGCAACCAAAATATACAAGGTTAGAAAGCCTGACCCGTGAGGAAAGGTTAAGAAAAAAAATGGGCTTGTTTAGTCCTGAGAAAAGCAGACTGGGTAGGGGGACCTGATAGTCTTCAAATTTGTTAAAGGCTGTTATATAGAGGACGGAGATCCATTGTCCTCCATGTCCACTGAAGGTAGGACAAGTAGTAATGGGTTCAATCTGCAGCAAAGGAGATTTAAATTAGACATTAGGAAAAAGTTTTCTAACTATAAGGTTAGTTAAGGTCTGGAATTGGCTTCCAAGGGAGGTTGTGGAAGTTTTAAAGAACAGGTTGGACAAACCCGTCAGGGATGGTCTACTTTTACTTGGTCTTGTCTCAGTGCAGGGGGCTGGACTAGATGACCTTTTGAGGTTCCTTTCAGCCCTACATTTCTATGATTCTATGATACACCAAGTGTGGCACTGTTGTTTGAGGGGGTGGGGGAAGATAGCGAAGAACAAGATCAGAGATGCAGGCCACAGCAGAATTGTACACACAATTAGAGATGAGGACAGAGAGTTTAAACTTTATGGATTTAGGGCCCTGATTCAGCAACCCATATAAGCATGGGCTTACGTCCTACTAGAGTCCTATGAAGTCAAAGGAACTTAAACATATGTTATCTGAATCTGGGCCATAAACCTGGCATCTGCAGGAGTTTAGAAAGTGGATCATCAATTATAAGATCAGTTCATTTATCTGTGGCCATGTCAATACTGGGGAAATGTATTATATTATCTAATATGATGTTACACATGATTTAGCACGTAGCATGAAAAGGGATACATCATGTTTAAAAATGTGTGAGCTAGTCATGATTAAACCTTTTGGGTCCAAAACACCAGAGGTGCTATTGAAACCTATTCCTTTTCATTCTAGTTACTGAAGGGTTACATGAGTCCATAGAGTGTGGAGAATGCCTAGGTTAAATCTGTTAAATTAAAGTAATTGGGGGCATTTAGCAGAGATGGTTAGGGAAAAAGAATTCCCACTCTTTCCATAGATCAATGCTTTCATAGTAATGCAGGGGCGAAGGCACTAGGTGGCAAAAAAGGCCAACAGGTCCCAATTAGTTACCCTCTGGAAATAAGCACTCACATTTCTAAACAGTATTGAAGTCTCAGAACTGGAAAGGGAAGAAAAAGGGTTAAAATACCAGTAATTGAATAATTATAACTAATCTACACATTTTCAACTCATCTGCTTGGATTCTTGTGCACTTTTTTCTCTCTAGTAATTATTGTTTATTTTCATTCTTTATTATGCTACAATCAAAAAAGCAGACAAAATGCTCCATATTCCAGATGAGAAACATCTGGAGGCCTAGAGCAACAGGCCTTTTCTTTATTCCTTCCTGGGCAATTATTAGGCAACATCACACTTTAATTGGTAAAATAACTCTCTGAGACTCTCATATCACTGCATAAATTAAGTCAATATTGAAAGGGGGGGAGGGGAAATTGTTAACCTAACTACAAGCAAAAAAAAACCCAAAACATCAGCTTTTGTTATGATGCCTGCAATTGTGAGTGATTTCTGTACGACCCTTCCTTTCTGGTTAAGCTTTCTCTAAACTGGATGCAAAAAACTCTATAAATTCTAAAATGTTTTAAGACAGTTTTGTTTTTTCCCATACTTAAATGGATATGAAAGAAAAGCATGTAGGATTAGAATGTGTCTAGTCACCATCTGATTTCATTACCAGATCTATCAGCAACAAAAAATGGGAAGTGGTCTCATTTGTTTTGGGAACTTTCACTGTCACAAAGGTATTATCAGTTTGCCATAAATATTGATTAGCCAAATGGTTTATTTGAACAAACAAAGCATTAAATGAGCTGAAATTGTCATCTTTATTATTTTTAAGAAGACAAATAGAGCAAGCTACAAGAGTACATCTGTTCCACATTTCCTCACACAACATGTTGTGTCTGAACAGCCAGAAAAAGTTCTTTGCTGTTCCTACATTTAAACAATTAAACAGCACCTCGCCAATGAAATATAGATTATTCATTATATGGATTCATGTTCATTCTGTATTTAATTTATGTATTCCTATCCAAATTAAGTTAGACAGGGGAAAAAGAAATAGATAATGCCCTAAAAATAAAAAGTTATGAATGTCTTCAAACAGCCTTGTGATCACCCAGATCCTAGTAAGTCTGGGTTCCAGTTTTGTTATCAATGCAAAATTGAGCTCATGTGCCTTTTATGAAGCTAGGTGATTTATAAGTGAGCCTAGGCCAACTCTTGGGTTGAGGTAGAGATGGGTCTAAATTGCAATGCTGGCATCCGAATCTAAACTTTCCTACAGTTTTGGGGCATTTGGCTCTGCCCATAAGAAAACATGGGTCAATTGCAAAGTTTGCTTTCAGATTCAAACCCACTCAAGTTTTGGAGGTATTCAGATCTGGGGTTTTATTTCAGGCCAGTGTCTAGTAATGGCTGTGTTAGGTGTCAATCCCCTGAGATACAACAGGCTTCCATCCAAAACCAGTTTGTTTAGCAAATACTAGGTCTTTCAACCAAAAATATTAAGGGTCTTCACAGCAAATTCCCATCTACAGAGAAGAAATGATGTGAGGAGCTTATGGATCCTACAGGGAGCAGCTGGGTAGCTGAGATGAAAAGAAAAATACAAGGAGGAGTGGAAAAGAAACTGCCCTGTGACAACCAGCCTACTGTTAAAGTCAGATCAAGCCTTACACTGACACAGCACATCCGCATCCAGGGTCTGCAACTCTATTGAGGTAGTCATTCCAGTGCAATTTCCTTGATGTAGACAAGGCCTCAATCCCTTGACTCTGGTGAAACTGTAAAGCAGAAAGGACCTTGGTGACTTCCTCAAGGTTACACAGAAATTTTGTGAGAGGGCCAGAAATAGAATCCAGAAGTCCAGACTCCTAGTACCGTACTTTTCTTTAGACACAAGACCACGCTTACGCTCTGATTAATTTTCATAACTTTATTTTTTGTTGTTTTGCTTCTGGGACCTAGATCCTGCTAGGAGAAAAAGACCAAGTTGCTCCTTATTTTGAGCAGACAGTGTAAGAGAAATACAAACACAGACAGTACCAAAATTCAAATTGGGGAGGGGGAGCGGACGAGGGAGGGAGCAATATGTAAATCACTACAATAATTCTGCTAGAACAGCAGTCCCAGTCACAGACAAGAAACCATTTTCTTATTGTGTTTTGCTATCAAGCAGGTCTCAACTTTTTTTTTCTGTGGATCATTATTGCAGTTAAATTAAAACAGCACTTCCTGGCAGGTGCTGAGCCCAGTTTTCAGATCTACTGAGAACCCCCAATTTCTGCTGATTTAAATTGCAGTTGTGGTGCTTAGTACCTGCACGCCAATCTCCTGGGTGAGAACTCAGCAAAAAGGAAACTAAAAAATGTCAACAGATAATCAACATTTTATTTTAGCCTGTGGTCATATGGTTTGCTGAGTTTAAAAAAAAAAAAAAAAATACGGCCCTGGTAAAGTTTCTACATAAAGGAAAAACAAACAGCTGAAAAGCCCCCCTTGTCCTTTGATCCTCCCTGTGGAGAGTAAACCATGAAGCATTTGTTAAAATGCTAATCCGATTTAAAGCTGCTTTTGAATGGGTTAGAAGAGGAAATGCCAGCTACTGATCTCCTGTCCAGCAGTATTTTTAAAGCCATGTCACTCTGGTTTTCAAAGACAGGTATTCTATTCACACATGGTCATTGCTTAGGCCAAAGAACAATCATCCCAGAGGTAAAGATTGTTCAGAACAGACAGTCAACACATTTTTTTTCCAGGGTCCTTTTTCCTGCTGAGGAAGGCATCATGTTACCAAACAGACAAGCTGAACACCCTCAACTCCTGCTCTGAACAAGAGGTTTGGCTTGACCCTGACAGCCTCCCTGATGATAAAGCTGTTGTGAATGGACTGATTCTTGGGTGCTGAGGCTCAATAACTTTGCTCATCTAATGGAACTCGCCACCTCATTGCATTTTATTTCTCTTAATTCAACAAAACTACTGAGGAGGAAGTCATCCTAACCCCCTACTGGGGGGAACGGCAGAAGTTTATCATATGCCTCCTGGGTAACACGTCCCCCATCCCTCACCATGACCTTTCCTTTGTCACCTGGCAATGTGCTGGAAAGAATAAGGGCAACAGCTCTGCTGCCATATGTGAACGTAAAATCAAAGCACATTCTCAGGAATCCTATTTCTTAATTCTTGCAATCTTTTGCATTGCCAATATCTGGCCCATTAATATCATCACTGGTAAATTAGCTTGTAGGTATCAGTTTCAGTCTCAAATACCCAAATTCTCATCTGCAGTAAACTAGTAAGGAAAGATTTAACAACAGGCAAGAAACGTACAGGTTTTCAAAGTGAGGCAGCCAGCCAACAGTCAGAAATGGACAATAATGTAGAACTGGCCAGGTGCATAAAATCCAGCTACTCCTTTATTACTGTCAACAAGTCTACCACTATATGTGGACGCTTGGTGCATGAGCTTACATTCATATGCGTATTGGGGCATAGGAATAATGGTATGGGCAAGACTGAAATCTTTAAGGAACATATTTTACATATTAGCTATGGACGATTATATCTAAAAACAAACACAAATGTACCGTGCATGCAAAGTATAACACCTTATGTAAAAGAACATGCTGTAATTTTCTTTTAAATTCAAGGTTTTTTCAAACACTTTGTGCTGTCTTCATTTAAGGAGCCCAGGTGTTAACAGAAGGGGGTGATGCTTCAAAGTAACACTTCATAGCAAGAAGGACTGAAATTAACCAATTCACACCTACTGTCCTAGAAGCTTTACTTCCTCTGGAGCCCACTGCTAGAAACAGCTGTGATCAAATTATAGTTTGTAGATCTTCTTTTTCCTAGTTGGTGAAGGAAACAAATGTGATCTTAAGAAAACAAGATAGCACAGCCTATTCTTCCACCCTAAATGGCAGCTGTGAGTCTGCATTGTATCATCCCTAATGCATTCCTTAAAGGATGTTTGGAAAAAGGGCAACCCAGAATTCAACAGTTTCTATCCACTGTGCTCTTTTCAAATGAACGAGTTGGGTTGACTGCAGATTTTGAAGCATATGGAAAGGAAAACTAACAGAATTAATAACATCTATCACAGGAAAATAGCCCTAGTATGAATTTATCTTACCTAACAAGCAGAGTTCTCTGCAGTGTTGGTAGTTCACCAATGAAGACATTAACTTTTGATTTTAGAACATCTGATTCATGGGACAATCTCGCTTTTCAGAGACAGTGTCGTTTACTGGTTAGGAAATGTGAAGGAAAATCAAAAGCCAGACCTTCTATTCCTGGCTCTGTCACAGACCTAGGCAAAACTGCAGAACCTCCACGTGCCTTGCTTTCGCCATCTGAAAACTGGTGCCCACGAAGTGACTGGATGGATTAAATTGGGCACTCTACAATTTTTCAGTCTCAGAATGATGCAGCTGTGTTCAATGAGTATTTGTATTGCAAAGTAATGAGATTATTGAATGAAAAAGTGTCCTAGAGGCATAAGGCACTGTATTGCTTGACAAAAGCAAACTCCCGTAACATAGAATTACCAATTTTGATTGGATGCATTTCTGGAGGTTTCATCACATGATATAATCTTTAATTAAATATTAACCTTTAATTCCCGGAGACTCCAGGACAATCCTGGAGGGCTGGCATACAAAACCAATGCACATGTAAAACATGTGCTTCCTGTCAGAATACTAACTAGTTTATTAAAATGACAAAGTCGTACATCTATGTACAGTGTCTATAAAATATAAATGACCAGTACATATAAGCATTACATTTAAAGAAAAAATGCAAGGTAAAGGCCCCTCTGTTAAAACAGGCCAAATGTGGGGCCCCGAATAACTTTGTGTCCCTTTTAATTGTGTATTTCATTTTGTTTCTTTTGAGAACTAAGTGAGAAGGAATGAGATCCCTGCGTACTTTATATCATCCAACATGTGTGACGCAGTATATATTAGCATCTGAAATAGATTTGTGGCAGCAATGTATAATGTGTATACTGGGACTAAACTCATTATAAAGCTTCCTTTGATAGCCCCACCTAAAGCTTTTGGCATTTGGAACCCAAACCTCACATTAATCCCTCTCTTTACAACACTAACAATACTCTGCATCCTCAGGATGGGGGATGTTCTGTCAGAGCACCGAGGATAGGATACAATGTGCTAGTTGAATGAATAGCACCAGCATCCGAACAATTCAGAATTTAGGAACAACCAGGAAGTTTTCCAGGCAGTCTCAAGGTGATCAAAGGCTAAAGCTGATTTATCTAAATCACCTGTCTTTTTCTATATAATCCCCTGCTGTTTCTGTCAACTCAGTACTGCCATCTATGTAATTCAGCTATGAGAATTAACAGTGAGGAGCTTTAGGATTAAATATGCAGCACTTGAAAATGTCCACATTAATTTGATACTGGAAGCTATTTTAAAAAACGTGATAAAACTGGGTGTTTTGTTCTATAAATATATATATAAACACACACACACACACATAGACTACAAAAGTATCCAGATTACCAGAGTGTAATTTTAAAAAGTAACAGGAAACTTCAATGTCAAATTGCATTACCTTATTTTTATACCATATATTGTCCAAGCCCCTCAGTAGGCAAGTTACCTGATTTCTATGCTGTCCACCGTGTAATTTATTTCAGTACCTCATTATTCTCTTTCGCTCAGAAACCTGTTTTAGGATCAACCAGGAGCGTCAGCTACATGCATTTGTACAACTGGCTCTCTCTTGCTTCTGAGCAATTGTTTACAAATGAAATTTAACTAGTTGGTGTAGAAATGGCCCCAATCCAAAATTTTGGGTTAATTAAATAAATAATAATAATGTGTATTATGATAGCATCTAGAGGCCCAAATTAAGGTTCAGGCCTCCATTGTGCTAGGAGCTGTACATATATAAAGATGATCTTTGCCTCAAAGAGCTTACAAAGGAATCCGAACTACAAGAACTTACAGATGTTTGGACCCAAACGTCACATCTAACTCTTATCTCTGTAACAGGCCAAACCAAAATTCCGATCCAGACCCCTATGCACACTGGGAAAGTTTGGATCAGGAGTTGAGCTCAGAGACACATCTGTAGTTTTGTGTAATTATTTCTCAGATATACACTTTATAAAAGGAGTCCTACAGGCACAGGTTTTCATCATGAAAACCAAAGGCCTTATGCACAGCGGGATCAAAAACACGCTAAGTTTCTAGAACAGTGTTTTTGGCTAGAATGGATAAGCATTGCTTTTGTCTTAAATCTATGCTGCAATCCCTGCTACCAACGAGTGAAAGGGGATTAGATCCTGATCTTGCAAACATAAAGTCGGTGTGACTAGTCACGTGAATAAAGCTACCAAGTGTTCACTGGACTGGGGGTGCTAGTTTGTAGCACAGTTCTGGGGAGAAGATTTTTGCCAGAGATAGCGTGGCTCTTTGAAAATAAATAAATAAATAAAAAGTCCCTGTTCACAAAGACCACAGAAGCCATGGTGTGTTTAATCATGTAGCCATCATGTTACTGATCCCAGTATGAACAAGGTCTAGAGGTCTGCCATAGTCTGACAGCTAGTCACTTGAATTTTAAAGTAATAAATTCAGAGGAGGAAGTCATGGGGAGGAAACATTCTTCTTTTAAGCACAATTTGCTTTTTTTAAACAACAAAATGACCTTTCCTTCACTAGTCTGTGCACATGTAAGAATGTCATTTTTAAAAAAAAAAAAAAAAAAAAGCAATCCCCTTTCAAACAAAAAGTACAACATATATGTGCACCTCTACGCAAGTCAAAAAATCTCTGCTTTGCATCACGTACGGTGGTTTTAAATTAGATCTCCTTTTTCCGAGATGGAAAAATCACAGTCAGCATTTGTATATAAATATTATTACACAGCTTGAATTTACAAGCTAGAAAACAGAGCGTGCTGCATGACGTGCTGCAAATTTTTTTGAATTAAAAAAAACAACAAAAAACCCACTGTTTATACAGTACTTCTAGTGTCACACACAATGTTCTGCTTACAGCTATTTGTGGTTCAAATTGCTACAGAATCAATATTTGATTCTAAAATAAAAGGGTAAAGGCACCTAAAGAAATCAGTTTTGTTGCAGCTGCTGCTTGCTCTCTTCAATATTACAAATGAACTTCAAAGACAATTCTAATATTCGGTCCAGACCATTGGGGTGGAGTGATTGGTAGAGAATGCTCTGTGACCTGCACATCTGTGAATGGTAATGTTTTAATCAGGAGTGTCAATCATTTCAGAGTGTCCTTCAAAAAGAAACTGATGAAGAGTCCATGTCTAGCTGCACTTGCTCTAGACTAATCTATCTCAATAATAGAGGTACATCTTAATTTATCCACAACAAAGCCTAAGAAAACAGTGCAGATTCAATGCCCAGGACTACAAACCTGTTCTTAACCCGGCCTTCCACGAGTCCCGAGCACGGAAGGCGTTGAAGTACACCCCACTGACCGAGACCCTGAGAGCCCAGGGCTGCGAGGTCCAGATACACGCCCCTGATCGTGGGAGCCCTGGGCTCGTGGGACCCCCGACAATGAGCCCGGTTCTGAGACTGTGTGGAGTCAGTCAATGCTACACCCAGCTCATGGTGTCCAACAGTATCAGATGGTCCAGAGACATTTATGCAGAACACATCACAGGACCCCGTCAATACCACATTGAGTAATTGAGACTGCCGACCAGGGAAATAACCCACTTCCTTCCCTGACGAACCAAGGGACGCACCCCACCCAGGTACTCATTCGCTATGCTGATACTGACTTGGACGCCTTATACAGTCCATGGGTGGCGTACCCAAGCCCACTTATTCACTGACACTTTAAAAACTCTTCCACCCCAGTTTGGGTCTATGCTGGTTATGTGATATGTATGTATCTCTTTGTCCTTGCAACCGATACCTGTAATCCCTCATGACTCAAGCCTGACCCCAGATGTACAGTACCTTCCCTCTTAACTTGTGTATATTTAATTTTAGATATTAATTTTAATAAAAAAACTTAATCAGCTTAGTGTATGATAGTCTGATCCTTCAAATACATATTACTGAGTAGAAATTACTACTAAAAGTAGTCAGTGGCACTAGCTGTAAGTGTTTGGGAGAAGCAAACACTAAGTTCTTTACTGGGAGACTTTAACCTGCTCTTGCACGAAGATGGAGTCAATATTTTAACACTGTAAGTCTTTTCTTTCCCTAAACTACAATACAGCCTGAAGCTGGAAATGCCCATTCGCTACCCAAAAAAATGATAGAGCTAGAAAGGACTTCTTAATTTATCCAATTCTAACCCTCCTGTGTCAGATAATAAGGTTTCTGCAGTCCTACTAGAAATTAACCAGATCTCCTTCCTCCATCCTGAGAGGCATCCATAGTTAATGGTTTGCTTTTAAAAGCCACATATTTTTACATGACTACAATTTGCTCTGTTTTATGTTGAAAACAAAACACTTTCTCTAGTAAAATTAATAAAGTAACAGAAGATGTAACGAGGATAGTCATCCATCCGAGTCTCAGAAGTCATGAAAACTTTCAGTGGGGTAAAAACAATTACATAAAATGCGTACAGTAAATATGCTAAATACTTTTGAGTGGATCACAACATTTACACAAAATACATTCCACACAAAGTTTGAGGGCACAAAAATACAAAATTGTACAAAAACAGTTTTCTCTTGATGTCTGTCCTACTTCTGTCAGCATAGTACAAGGGTGATATGCTGCAGGAACCAATGCTTGAGAAAGGTTCAGGATACACAACAAGCTCTGATAAAACAGTGTTAAGGGATCATGGAGTGCTTAGGAAATTGTAAAACGAAGAAGTTTGGTGCTTTTAAAACTGGAATAGCATACCTAAGTACCTGACAGGGAAGACAACATTCAAGGAGGATTGTGCTTACTTTACAGATAGAGCTGCGAAGTCCATTGGAACCCTGTATAACAAAGGCAAGAGAGACATTACCACCTTTGGTGTGTTACATTGGGTTTAATAAAAGGATCCGAAACTAATAAAGACATGTGATGTTCACCCCAAACCCAGCAACGTTCTTTTAATTAATATAAAATTAATTATAATTAATTAATGGGGGGGATAGCTCAGTGGTTTGAGCATTGGCTTGCTAAACCCAGGGTTGTCAGTTCAATCCTTGATGGGGCCATTTAGGGAATCTGGGGCAAAAATCTGTCTGGGGATTGGTCCTGCTTTGAGAGAGGTTGGACTAGATGACCTCCTGAGGTCTTTTCCAACTCTGACATTCTATGATCTCCAAGGGACTAAGACTCTGCTCTTGCTCCCATTAAAGTCAATGGCAAAAACTCCCATTGACATCAGTGACAGGATCAGGGATTGAATACCTTCTGTCTCTAGGTCACCAGCATAAATCAGGCCCCAGCTGGGTACTGACCAGACACTATTACATCTGATAGCAGTAAAGAGACCTGTGCCAGATGTGTTCAGTTGAGGGGGGGTGGGGGGGCAGCAAATTGTCAGCCCAGTTCATAGTAAGCACATGTCCCATTCACAAAAGATATTCTGAATGGGACCCTTCCTGACATTCTCAGCGGTGACGCCAATGACTGCATGGGATATGAGGAATGAATATTAACCTCAGCCCAGATCAATTTTTCAGGGATGCTGATAAGGCAGCATGGGGAAGCTTATAACCTGGGCAGCCCCAGAGTATCTTCTCATTGGAGAGGATGCTGTCTGCAAGGCCGCCAATACATCACCTTTCACACTGGTTTTTTAAAGATATTTTCCTGAAGATTTTGAGGGTGGTTTACTGTATTGATACCAGTCTGACTTGAGCAGATTTAGAGAGCTCTGTACTGTGAAGAAACCTGTTCTCCAAAAAAGTTCAAAACAAGGTCTACTTTCACTGCCCTCTTGTTAATTTCTGCAGTAAACAACATTCCTTGAAGCTGGTGTAAAACACATCTTGTACTCTCTCCTCCAAAGGGTGATGTTGCCTATATTGTGACTAGGTTATTATATATCATTCTTCATAAGACTTAGGGAGAAGGGGTGGACATGAACTGTTGCCACACAGCATTAAAAACCATCAGCTAAAGACAAGAGAGCAAGTGAGCTGCAGAAGTGACCTTTTCCGCCATAATAAATGTTACTAAAAGGTTAGAAAATGTCTGTGTGAAAGGATTTAATTCAGTGTCAAGTCCAGGGGTTGGCAGCCTTCAGAAGTGGTGTGCCGAGTCTTCATTTATTCACTCTAATTTAAGGTTTCGTGTGCCAGTAATATATTAACATTTTTAGAAGGTCTCTTTCTATGAGTCTATAATATATAACTAAACTATTGCTGTATGTAAAGTAAATAAGGTTTTAAAAATATTTAAGAAGCTTCATTTAAAATTAAATTAAAATGCAGAGCCCCCCAGACCGTTGGCCAGAACCCAGGCAGTGTGAGTGCCACTGAAAATCAGCTCACGTGCTGCCTTCAGCACGTGTGCCATAGGTTGCCTACCCCTGGTCAAGTCCATAACTGGGTGGGGGTGGAATTAGGCTAATAGATTTAATTCAGCCTCTACTTTCCCACCACCTTCCACAGAAATCATTCCAGGAAGAGCAATGCCAATGCCTTCTCACTGATCATTCAGATCCCTGATCACAAACTTCCTTTACATTAATGGGCGATAGTAGCAATGCTTTGTAGCCAAACACATAATCCTCAGACACTGGAAGGACAAGGTCACAGCCTCCAGCGTAGAGTCGATTTAATCAATGGCCTGTGTCTTCATTTGAAAAGCCTATATTGTGACATTTAACCAGAGGTTCCAAACAACAGCAGAGCTCCATTGCATTAGGCACTGTCCAACGTGTAGATGTTAGACAAATGGGATGCATTCTTAAACAATATAACTCAAAAGAATACAACACAACACAAGTCTAGAGACGCCTTTCTCACAGAAATACAATGCCAGGAAGCTACAAATCTATACAGATATATTGAGCTGCAAGGTTTGCCTGGCAAAAATTTGACCCGGTGTCACGCAAGTACCACTGTAAAAGCGTTGTCACAGAATGATTCATTTTGGAACACATTTACCAAACAAGAAAGCCCCTGCCCAATTCACAGGAGAGGGGAATGTGTTTCTGGGCTGAATATCTGCCAGAGCCAGGTTAGAGAATACTGTACCCAATTGCAAATGTGGGGAAAGCTCTAAGCAAACAGAATTTCATTCTCCACAACAGAATTTAACCAGGATACAGAAGTTAGCAACAACACTCCTACTTTTATGAAAAGAGCCATGAGATCTATAAAAGTTGTTCCTCTAGCAACACTGTAAGCCCTTGTCTCTTTCCCATGTTTGTGCTGCACCCCAGCACAACAGAGCTCCAATCCCAGCTGGGGCCATTGGATGCTACCATAATAGAAATATTTACTACTCTTATTATACACAACCAACAGATTGATAGCTGAGAGAAATCAAAGTCAATGAAAAGATATACTCCAATCAGACAAACTGGCACAGAAGCCCTTCTTATAAGCCCAAATACCAATCAGCTTCCTTTCTGAGGAATGCTACTCTTAGTCCAGCAAACTACATATACTGCCTCCAGAACACATACACACCTCATAACAAACGGAGTCAAATTTGCAAAACTACATGGTGGGACAATGGGGAATGCATTACTGATCTACATAGCCAAGCATGAAGCTTGATTGTCCTTATCTAATCTATAACTACAAAATGTTACTACGGTGTTATAAAGATATTCAGCCCTCACATCTGATTGCATAATCTCCTGCAGCCATGAATTCTACAGATTAACTATACATTGGGCTCCGTGTTTGTCACGGTGGTCGCAGACGTCATGGATTCAATGGCTTTCTGTGACCTCCATGACTTCTGCAGCGGCCAGTGTGGCTGACCCCAGGGCTGCCCATACAGCTGGTTCCAGGCAGCCAGCTGCTTAGGTGGCCCTGGGGACAGCCATACCAGTTGCTACTCGGGCAGCTGGCCCTGGGAACCGCCCAAGCAGTGGTCCCAGGGGCGTCCTAACAGCCACTGCTCAGCAGCAACCAGCAGCGGTCCCCAGCAGCAGTCCCTGGGCAGCCGGAGCAGCTGCTTCCCAGTGGGCCCTGCCTCCTCAGCCACCCAGGGTGCCCCCGCAAGCAGTGGCCCCCTCCTGGAGCACCCAGCCCCAACAGTGGCACCCCACCCACAGTTTAGTCAGAGGTATATAGTATAAGTCACGGACAGGTCACGGGCTGTGAAATTTTGTTTATTTCCCATGACCTGTCTGTCACTTTTACTAAAGAAATACCTGTGACTAAATGGTAGCCTTAAATATACATTGTGTGAAGCTATATTCTTTTCCATGTGCTCTAAATTTATCAGTCACTACTTTAATCAAGCAGCTCTTTTTTGTTGCATTGTAAGACAGAACGACAAAGAAGGGTTGACTGATTATACCCTGCACAAATTCTGAATACCTCCATTATCTACCCTTTAGCCTTTCTTTCCAACACACAACCAGTGTCTCTGTCATTGCTTGTTATATATAAATCCTTCCACATCTCAACCACCTTTATTGACCTTCTCTGTATCTTTTCTATCTCAGCCACTAATTTACTATAAGTAACCAAACCTGGGTATCTGTTTGCATTGTTAAGGAGTACTGATTGAAATAAGCAACCCTAAGCAGCAAGGAAATTAGTTATTTTCTATACAGAATGGGGTTACGGGAGAGCAGTGGGGGCTCATGGAACTAGGGAGCTGGGCCATTAGATCTGGGAAATTGGGATCTTCAGCATGATTGGGGAGCTACAGACAGTGGGAGCCATAAACTTTCTCCAGTGCTGCTTCCTAGTCCTACTGCCAACCTCTATGCCTCACCCTCATTACCTAATGCCTAGCCCTTTTCATTCCATTTCTCTTTGCAATGCTGCCCCTCCCCTTGAAAAAAAGCGCCACACCCCAGCTGTTAACCTCGGGTTGAGTGGCACTGGAGAATGGAAACAGTTGGCCACACTTCTCATTTCCATCACTTTTCTACTCCAAAACTGGTCATGAAAATCTAGAGCAGTAACTCCTACATTTTAATAGCTCAAGTTCTGATACTTAGCCTGTGTCCAAGAGACAGTAAAGATGAGTTACTAAGTGAAATTCGAAGTCTTTTGGAACATTTACGTTTTTAAGTAAGAGGAAGCCAAAGAAACATGAGACTAGCAGGCCAAACTTTTAAAAGGGAGCATTTCTATACGTTTCCCCTTCTAAAATTTGCACATGCTTTTAGTTACATGAAAATTAAATCGTCCCAGGAAGAGTTACTGTGCCTAATGGAGAGACTGAATTCAATCTTTAAACTGGAAAAATGGAATTTTAGACCTGCTTGGAGTGCAAATCTCAGCATTACCTTTACTACAGAGTCTGCACAATGATACGCCATTGCAATGTTCTCTGTACTATTCTTTATTATTATATTCAGGGGCTGAGGAGCACCATTTAAAGGAGCGCATAAATTTGCCCTCCCCCTACCATACACAGCTCACCTCCTCTTCCCCTTTCAGGCACCCCCTCTGCCACCAGCAGCCTGAGAGTCCCTTACCCCCCAGCCCACGAACCCCCAACACCTGTCCTCTCCAAAAGTGAGATAGTGACATTGTTGTGTTTTTGTAGACATCATAGCCTATTAGTTCCTCTATTTTTTTTAAATTCACCCAAGGATTCTCTTTTGTTTTTGTAACTGATTATGCAGTGTCAGCCCCTCTAACATACAGCATGGACAGATACCTCCACTAAGGTGTGCACAGTGACTTCAGAGAGTCTTTCCTTGGAGTAACCTGCAATCAGAGCCCACTAAATTTGAATTTTAGACTATTTTTGTCAATGTGCATTACTCTATATTTCTCCACATTGCATTTAATCTGCCATAAGGATGGCTAATCTCCTTCCCTGCCCACTCCAAGAGCATTTAAATCCATCAGGAGTTTATTGCCATCCTAAAAAAAATTAAGCAAAATAAATAATCTAAACTGCAATTGGCAAATTTCACCAGCTCACTCTGCACTTCCTCTTGCAAAGCATCAATACAGTAACTAAATACTGGACCAACAGTGGGACACTTCACTATTAGCTTCTTCCCATTCTGATGAGCAGCTGCTCATCAAACTCCGTTTCCGGACATTAACCAAAAGAGGGATATTAACCAAAACACTAGCCACCAACCCCCCAAATTTTAGAGGAGGGTGTGGAATTCTGGATCCTAACGTGGTGTCAGCCAGTCCTTCCCAAACAATGTAGAGTGCAAAAGAGAATATTGCTATTTATTTTTCTTCGGAGTTCTTTATGTCCACAGTTCAGCACAACACTTAGGCACATTCTAATTAGAAGCACATTAATAGTGCATTGAAGTCAATGGGACAGCTCACATGATTAAAATACCTAGCTGAATCAGAACTTTGTTTGAAAATTAAGCGGGTCACATTCAGTGTCTACTATTTCATTAATTTTCCATTTAAAAAAAAAATCAATTTGGAGAATCCCCACTTTCCTTGCAGAAGCCTCACTGGGTCTGCCCCAGCATATCTGGTTTACCCAGGGAGGGATTATCGTACCCTCATTTAGACTATCAATCATTTTGAGAAAATAAGGCTTATGATGAGGAAAGTTTCCAGGAACTAGGCATGTTCTGTCTAGAGAACAGAAAATTGAGGAGCAGCAGGGCCAGCTACAAAGGGATGATATCAACAGGAAAGGACTCAATTATTCTCATCAGCCAGCGAGGACGGTACAGTCATGAGTTTAAGCTGCAGCAGGGAAAATAGACTTTGAAGAGTCAGAAAAATCTTTCTAAGCACAGACTGGCAATGAAGCCAGCTGTCAACGGAAGTTGTGGACTCAACCACCAGTGCTGAGGATATTCAAGACTAGCCTAGAAACCCATCCATTAATGATGGTTTAGGAACAATTAAATCAGTCCTGCCACAATGCAGAGGGATGGGCTTTATAGTCTCTAGAGAAACATCCAACCTAAATAAGCCTGAAATTGTACGTATATTTCATTGCTTCCCTTGCTTCATGTACAGGGTGGTGGTTCCCTCTTATTCACATTTTTCTTTTAACCTTAATCTCGGTGTTGCAGCCAATTATCCAGCAATTTTAACTGGAGATGAGACATTGACCTACACATTTCCTATCCTCCAAATGGTACAGATTTGTATAATGATGTAACACCCATCTTACTACCTGGAATTCTTTAAATACAAAGGTAGGAATTGACCTGCATCAAACTGGTAAGCTTCATATTTTTCTGATCATTATTATGAGACAGCCTCGGTATCAGATATTTTACAGCGCAACTTCCAGATCAGCTTTCTTGAACTACTATAAGGTTTTGTTTGTCAGTAACCAATACTTTCCCTTTACAAATTTCACCATACCACTCATTACTACTGTGCAAATGTGCCACCAAAACTTTAGATGCCCAGACTTATCTTTCTATAGGCTGCAGGTCACTAACCTCAGTACATTCCCTGACAGTCAGTAAAAAAAGGAAAACTACAAGGAAAACTAGTAGGTTTAGTAGAAGAGTGGTGCCTAGAGACCTCTACCAAGATCTTAGAGAGACAAGCTAGATGAGGTAATATCTTTTATTGGACCAACTTCTGTTGGTAAGAGACGAGCTTTGAAGTTTACACGCTCTTCTTCAGGTCTTCTAAGGTAACACAAGTAAGATCTTATCAGTTCAAAATCAATTTTACAAAAAAATAAAAAGTGTTGAAGGCAAAATAATTGAGAATTTACTTTTCTTCCTTATCCTTTTGTAACTTCCCAAACTACTCTCCTGCTTCTGTGTTCCTGACTCACGCAAAACTCCTGCTTACGTCAATCGGAACGTTTCCACAGTAAAGCCTTCTGGATTGGGCCCATGAATACTTGAATTAAATACTGATATACAGCTGGTTTTAAATTAAAAAAAAAAAAGACGTAGATCCTGTGCATGTAGGAAATTCCTTTGAAATCATAAATTTTCCAGCCTGTAAGGTTTCTGTTTTTTCTACGTATATAGTCTGGGTATTTGGAAGAGGGGATGGGAAGGAAATTAGTCAGCAAAATATTAAGGTGTTAAGACTTGGTAATTACATCAAACTAGGGAGAGCTGTAATAGTCCAGCGCTGCTTTAAAGGAGGAAGGGCTGAGTTAAACATTTATTCCACTGCAGCATCCTGAATAGTAAACGAATTAGGATAAGCAAATACAGATAATGCAACTCATTCTGTCAAGAGAGACAGACACACAATCCATTAACACCCCTCACTCCCTTCTCCCCCTCTAGGTGCCGGACTGGCTTTGCAGGCGAGGTGTCAACTAGAAACCGGTCTCCTCCCACACCCAACCACACACAAAAGGTATCAGTAATGTGCTAGCTAAAAGCAGATTAATTTAAGGGGGTGGAGGTGAAAGCTGTAAAACGAGGTGGGATGCATTTGCCCAGCAGAAATCCCCCTTGGAAATTGCAAGCAATAGCAGCTCCTCTACCGCGGGGGAGGAGGAGGCGGAAGGGAGGCAGGCAGGCAGACAGTGGGGATGTTTAGAGGAAATTTACAATCATTTCCTCTCTGTGGTTTGGTTACAAATCAACAACATCCTGTTCTTTTGTGAGGCTCAGGGGCGCCTGCCAGGCTGATCGCTGGAGTCCCTTAAAGCCACAGAGCAGCAGCAGCCCTCCCCCCGCCTCTCTCTGTGCGGTGCCCCCCTGGGGAAGGGGTGAAAAGGCGCTCTGGAGGGACAGTCACGTTGTTCTCCTGTACGGGCGCTAGTAGATGGAAACGCAACACTTTCCAAATGAAAAACCATCCGTAGCTCTCGAATGTGCTTGGTGCAAAGTGCCCTCCACTGCCCAACGCTTTAACCGCCAGCTGGGGGAGATCAGCCTGTAGGGAGCTTTCTGGACAAAACAATCCTGACTTCAGAAGGCTTGAGTCAGTAAATTACAGCGTGCAGGAGGGAGGGGGAGAGGAGTTTTCACACAAGGTTACACACACAAACACACGCCCCTCCGGCTGTTTACACGGGGGGCAGGGAAAGGAAGCCAGGCAATTGCCACCTCTGTGCGAGGAGGGGTTTGGGTTTATGGTGTTGCCTGACGCTTTCCATCACCAGGGTGTAATATTCCGCCTCAAATTAAAATCACACACCCCGGATAACCAGGGTGGAGTGTAAACGCGCCTCGATCTGTTTGCACCCTGTCGATGTTAATTCGGAACGCACTCCTTCCCCAGTTGTTCCCTAATGGAAATGTATTGTTTTGTCTCCAGCCTATTTTAGCCCTTTCTTTCTAACCCCAGAAATAAATGAATCCTTCATCAATACACGTTCTTGTCTTTTGCCCCAAATCTCTCTCTCACACACACTTTTTACATTTTAATTGAAACAGTTAAACCCAGAAGAAAATACTTAAAGTCACGTTATTACAGCCCATAGAGGAGGTTGGGTTAAAACATGCAGCTATTCACAGCCAGCCTTCTGAGAATATCAAAGATCTAACTCGTAAAATGAATTTACAATTGAAAAAAAAAAATCAGTAGTTTTACATGAGTACAACCACTTGACTAATTGCAAAGCAGTGGAAGCTTAGTCTCACTAAAATGCTAGTATTTTAAACCTTCACCTAAGATATACAATTAGCTGCCACCACTAGCTGTTTTGTAACTAAATATATACCCCTCTGTTTCAATTTGGACATTACTCCATTGCCATAGGTTAGGTCCTGAAATGCAACAGGAAAGGAAAATTCAAGGTGCTTTGGTAGTCAGCAAATGGTTGCAAGCTAAAATGATTCGTACATGTGCATGAAAAAAAAAAATATTTAAAGCAACAGTCCTAACATCTTACCTCACAGCCCCAAGCAGATTTTCCACAGCAAAGTATTTCTAAAGCAGGGGAACATAATTCTTGATTGGAGAGATTTAAAAGAAGCAGCAGAAAATAGGTTTTTGGTGATCAAACCCAATTCTAAAGAAAAAAATATCGGATAAAGGAATTGAAATTGAGTCACTTATGTTTGAGTTTTATATTGTGCTATTACATTTACTGTAGATGTTGATCTATCTATAATATACTTAAATAGCTTAATCATGCTGTAACAAACATGTATTGTCCTCTGCTCTGATCTCAGCATCCATAGCACAGAAAACTTTTGAGTTTTCTCTTGTTATCCCCTGTCAGCATGTAGTACCGAAATGTAATCTGATTAGAACCGAGTGGGTCCTGCCTGGCATTTTTTTTTTTAGTGTCTGCTTTACTGTTAACTAATTAGATCACTGCAAAACCAGCTTTGCAGTGAAAAATTCTTTCACGTTTGGAAAAAGTTATAGCACTTTTGTTTAAAATTTAATAGGCTATTGCTTTTAACGAAGGATGCACTATTTTTCCAGATTGCTGTTGATAGTCTGCAGTTATCTTTATGAACTAATGCAGGGATGGGTGACAAAAGCAATCAAGATAGCACTTGTACTTTTCAGGAACACACAGGCCTGCAATTTATTTATGAATGCCTGGAGGCTAGTAAAATGCTGCTTTATGCTTGTTCTGACGTTTTATAATAATTTTTACCCGATGGTGCTGCATTTGTCAGAGAAGAGGCTTTCTCCATATGGAAATGTGGGGTGTTTTCTTTCCTAAATCACAAATAGAATTATATACATTTAAGTAACAGGTGATAGTGGACACCAGTTTACAGTATCATATTCTGCTTTTGCATTTTCTCTTTTTCACTGCATTTTTTAAAAAGGAAAATACCTATCATCAAAACTTCTTGTGAATCCATAAAAAACAACCGATTTGTTCCAGATGTGACCAAGTTAAGCAGAAAATGAGCAATACAACCACACTGTACATTTTATTATGTAGAGTATAAATTCTGGGATAGGAACTTATTTTTTGTCCCGTATTTGTACAAACATCTAGCACAATGGGTCCTGGTCCATGACCAGGGATCCTATATGTGATGGTAACACAAACAAACAAAACAAAACAATTTCTACTTCCCCATATCCATGTATTTGCATTTGTTCATTTAGTTGCTAGAAATGTCTAAGTCACACCGGGATGCCTGGGAATTCAGCCCACTAATTACATTTATAAGCAGAATTGTGTTTCTGGAGATTATTGACTTGAGCAGCAAATAAATATTCAGAAAAAAATAAAATAAGGTAATTGAGATGATCTAATCAATTTGAGAAACAGAAATCTATTTCTCATACGTCACTGGTTGTTCTATTGTGCAACAGCTGACATCTGTAAGTTGCCCAGTAATCAACAGTCCCATCTATGGATGCTGAGTGGGTTCAGTTTCAGTCTTGGTGTCTATGGCTACAATGTCCATATCAGACGGGGGACTCTGTCTGGGGATGAGATGGGCTATTCTGCCAACTTGTGAGCCAAAAACACCCACAGGTCTTCTTTATGTCCAGTGGCCTCAAAAAAAGAATCCCCTTTAATCATTACAACCGAGCAATGTGTCTTCTCCACTACGTGGGCACTACCTAAGTACAATACATGGGTTTGTAATGCTATGTCTAAGGTCTTTCTCTTGCTGGGTTCCAGTTGCAGAACTTCCATTGAACTCAATGGATTTTTGCTTTAAGTCAATGGCAAACTATGTTGACAATATTTTTAGCCTAGCTCAGATTTTCATATTGAGACCTCGCCAGAACACAGCAGCTATACATCAGCTTGAAAAAAGGAGACCAATATTTCACAGGAGTGCTGAACCTCAGTTGTCCTCCTAATAGTGGCAACATTTTTAAAAGCAAAAATCAGGAAGTGAGCATGTGCGGCTAGAATTACTAGGCTTCCACACAAGCCAAATATTATATCCACTATCATCTAAAATTATACAGCCCAATCTCATAAACACTTACACACATGAAGAATCCTATTGGAGTCAATGGGGACTCCTCACATACAGAAAATTACTCACATGCTTAGGTGCCTGCAGAATCAGGTACACTGTGACTGCAAAAAAGGAACAGCACCGTCTGATACGGTTTATCCTCAAATACTTCATTTGGGGGGTATTAGCATGAGACAGGTGCCTGTAATAGAGGTCACAGGGAACTAAGCAAATATATCACATGCTTTGGAAACCAGTATTTCCCATTGATATAAGCACCTCTCATCTCAAAGGATCCGAGCTTACTCCGAGCATGTAAGTACACTACTCTGTAGAGTACCAGTTTGTGCCTATAAAATGTGAGTTCTTTGAGGCAGGGAACATGTCATGTGCTTGACACAGCTTCCCAACTGCACAGCATTATGTACAACCAGGCTTGGTTTTGTTAAAAAAAAAAAAAAGAAAAAATCTAAGAAACTGGTGTAGTATCGCACAACAGAATAGCACCATGAGCCCATTCTGTTCTAATGCATCATCCCATAACCCTCATTCTAGGGGCAGAAACACCATGTTCTCCTTCTCCACTCCTGAAGGGATAGCCAGGTAGCCAGACTCACGTTCGCTTTTTGATTAAGATTCAAGAATGAAATGGAGTATGTGCCTATAGTCAGGTAAGGCAACAGAACAAAACAGCAAGGGAAGGAAGGAAACAAGAGTTGGTGTTTATTATGCAAAACAAGATGTGACTTATCGGATGTGAGTAATGCCAGGATAGGAGCAGCAGGTGCCCGATGAAGGAAGAGGAAAACCCAGAGCTTTCATCTGCACAGCAGAGGTGGACAAATGTCATTTCTCCATTTGTAAAATGGGGATAATGGCTCATAGGGCTGCCAGGCTTCAATGCAGAAATGTTTGCCAAGTCATTTGAGAACCTTAGCTGGGAGAAAGCTGGGCTAGTGCTATTTGGTATTACCCTGACAATAGGTGACTCTTTCACTGATGCCAGACTCCTTATCAATTCTGTGCTGCATGCTGGGACATTTCAGACCCCCTAAGGTCTAGTGGAGGCTTTGGAGTCCTACTGTTGCAGAATTGAGAGGTCCAGCAACCTACCACCTCTAGAACCATACCCATAGGATGCTATCACTACCAACATCTCCTCTCTAAAGTGAGAGTGGATGGAGGTTTGCCTCCCAGAACAGAGAGCCTGAGGAGGTTCGGTTCTAGATCATCAAACTCTCTGATCTAAAGAGAATGACACAAGATGCAGTAGAAAAGGAAAGTGGTATCTATTGTGGCACTGGGGGAGGTTAGATGAGGGGAGAGAGAGAGCCGTTAGCTGTCCCTGACCCTCTGGGACTCACGCAAAACTCATGAAATGTTTGTGTGAGCCGGTAAGAGTTTCATCTGGCTCTCATCTCTATGCAGCAACATTTCTACCACGGCTGGCCTTCTAACTGGCTTCTGTATGTTAGCCTAGATCTGGCTTTGGCTGAAGGTTGCAGAACTATACTTCTGCCAAACTGGGGGCCAGTGTTTCACCTGTATCTACTACACTGACAATTCAAAACAGACTTCCTGCTAATTTATTTCCCAGCCATAACAGACCAATATGCTAAAAATTGTTAACAAAACATAAAAGAACGAGGGTGTGGGAGATGGAATAGTCTGATAGACTAGTAGAGTCAAACAATTTCTCCAACATAGATCTGACCAATACATTTGATATTACGCACTGAAGATAAGCACCCCCAATTTCGCCTACCTCATTTATTATCAGAATCACAAGATGCACCCAGCACAGAAACATATTATGCTTGAGGAACATGGACTGCAATATTTTGCAGTAGAGTTAAAGCTATTTCCAAGCTTGTGGCATGGCTTCTCACTGACAGAGATTGCACGTTGCAGGCTAAAAGCCAAGATATGAGATGCCTCTAGGAGTCAAGCCATAAAACACTGCAACCTCCTTTCCTCACTCGTCCCTCCCCCATTTTTAACAGGAGGTTTCCATTCTGCAGTTTCCCTTTAGGTACTGTATTTGGAAATGGCTAGCAAATAATAAAAAAGAAAAATGTTCTCAGTATTATATCTGTCACAGACGGCAAAACTGCCTCTATGGGTGTTCTTTGCTTTCCAAAATGAAGACCAAATTTTTAAGTAGCTGCTTTCTTGCACAGTTGTTTGCATTCACACTCAGTGTGATTATGCATGTAAATGAAGTACTGCATGTGCAATTTACTACTTAGAAGTTGAACTGGCCACTCCAGCACACAAGTATCCCATATGCATGCTGAATGACCATAATGCTATAAACCTGCCAGGAGGGGTCCCAAATCTTCATGGAGGACCCCAAAGGGCTAAATTCTGTATGTGTGTCTTGGAGTTAGCTTAAAGATGATAAAACGCAAGTAGCCAAAGATTTCCCTGTTGGCTACACATCTGAAATGTCTCGACAGCATAAATTATGCCAGGATAGTCAATTATTTTTTCTCAGGGTATAGTCAAGGTCCAGACCCCAGAGAAAATACTAATTAAAAAAATAATAATAAGTAAATAAAAAGATTTCAGGGTCCATTCAAAAGCATCTGACCATCTGGATTTGGCCCACAGTCCATCTATTGACTACCCCTGAATTATGCATTCCCCGGGGAGTTGCAATTTCACTTAGTAGATTGCCTTCACATTTGCCTTTCTCAGATGGTCAATTAGGAACCAGGCATTTCCTAGAACTGCCCACTACGGGCCAACATGCAAATACCCCTTTTTGGAGACCTGCCAGCCCACAGTTTCTGAACATGCAGATCTGGAGACCCATATCAGAAAACCAGCCACTCCAAGGTGAACTGGGAAGGAGATTGCTGTCTGCTAGTTAAACACTTCACTTAAACCAAGTTCTCCTGGCCCAGCCAGATTCTAGCTACAGAAGGGAGTGGGGAGGAAAGGAAAGACATTTGTCTGACTTCTCTGAGTATTAACAAGACCACAACTTTGCTTCCTTTTACCTGTATCTGCTAAAATGTTTACAGTTGTTTTGTTCTTCTGTAAAGTGCAGGCTCAAATGCTCTCTCTAGCCACATACCAGGCAATGGCAGTATAAGGATCCTCCTCCCGTCTAGTCAATGTACCTCAGCCATGTTATGGCATGGTGAAGTTGGTGGCATTGCAACATTACACTTGTTCATGGAGCTGAGATCACTAAACCTATTTCATATACAAAAGGATAGGAACTGCCCACACTAGATCAGAACCATCGATCTAATGCAATAGCCTGTCACTGACCGTGGCCACTAGTATCAGCTATTTCACACAAAGGTGCAAGAAACCTCACAGCAGGCATCTCTAGGATAATCTACCCCCAGGGAAAGTTTCCTTCTGGACTCCAGGACAAAAGCCAACCACTGCTACATGAAGCAGGAAGGTTGATATCCCTTCCAAAATTCTTTCCTATGTACTATAACAACTCTGGCTACTCTTGTTAGCCATATGAATGGATAATCCCATTTTGAACCCTACTACACTCTTGACCTCAGTGATACCTTGTGGCATTTGGTTCCACAGGCTAAATGTGGATTGTGTGAATAAAGTATTTTCTTTGGAAAATTCTGAATTTGCCACTTTTCGTTTTAATAGACTGTCAGACTGAAAGATGGCAAATTCAGAAGTGATTATTGATTTTAATGTGATTTTAACTGGGGGGGCTAATCTGCTCCACCAAACATACATCAGTCAGTGGTAACTGAAGAACTCTGTGCTGACGATCTATTACAGACTGTTCTGGAGCACTAAAAAATGGAAGCCTGTATCAGCACAAATGGAAAGAGAGGCATCTGGGGGCTAACACTGGAGCTGCTTTGGAAGGGTGCTTGGCTTTTTTTCAGTAGGTCTAACACAAATGAAGTTGTAGTTCTAAATCACGAAAGACCGTGCATGGACAGTATCTCTGGGAGCACAAACACACTTGCAAATTGCTTTTTTTTTTTAAAAAAAGGAACTAACTCAAGTTGTGTATTTATTATTTTGTTTAGTTTCTCATTCCCAGCTGTAAAACTGATTCTTTATAAAATTAGCCACAGCATGGTAAACTGGAATGTAACCTTTAAAAAAAACGTGGGGGGGTGGATATTCCTCCTTGTATGGAACTTTAACTTTTGAGTTTTTAAAAACCCAAGTGTCCTTTTTAAATATAAACACTTTAAAAAACAACCAGTTCTTAGCAGTGCACTTGATATATATGCAGGGTACAGGGGTAATTATGAAACTCCCTTAAGCCTTCTGCAGTTATCTAGTTATTGTCCATTTACCTTGGTGGTTTCTTCATTCAATGGCTTTTATTGTAATCTCCCTTTGAACAATTTAGCAAGGGTCCTGGTGGATTCTCCATCATTGGCAATTTTAAAATCAAGATTGGGTGTTTTTCTAAAAGATCTGCTCTAGGAATCTGGGAAGGGGGAGCGGGGAGTTTTATGGCCTGTATTATACAGAAGGTCAGACTAATTGACAACAGTGGTCTAATGACAGCAACCATAAGACACTGGGAAACACAGCTCTCTGAAAATGCACTAGCTAGGGCCCACTCTTCTGCTCTTTTTGGAAATTTGTGCCTGTAACTCGGATAATTCTGCCTATGTCCATATAGCTTGAGGGGTGACCTTCCATTGTCTACAGTGCTCAAACGTGCAACACGCAGAAAGGGTTTCATTATGTGAGCGTTTGGCATTTGCACACACACACACACCCACACACACCCTCACTCAGCTTGATGAATTGTCTCATTAGACTGACCTCACACTTGGTAAGGCAACTCACATTTTTTCCATGTATTTATACCTGCTCCTGTATTTTCCACTCCATGCATCTGATGAAGTGGGTTCTAACCCATGAAAGCTTATGCCCAAAATAAAAATGTTAGTCTCTAAGGTACCACAAGGACTCCTCGTGGTTTTTACAGAATCCAATGTCAGCGCTCAGGAACTTTCTGCTTGATAAGTGGCAAAGCTGTCAGAAATGCGCTCCCTCCTCGTCCCTCGGCCATTTAGTTCCAGGAGTACTTAGCACTCACCTGAGGATCTCAAAGTTTCCTTTACGAACAATAACTAATCACTAATGGGTGAAAGTCTGTGCTGTCGCACAGGTCTAATTCATAAAGTCATACATGTAAAAAAGCCAAGGGAGGCTGAGAATTAAAAAATTGGACAGGAAGAGACTGTGAATCCCAATCATTGAACCTGGGGATATCCTAAACAAAAAGAGCCATGCTAGTCACTGTCTCCATCAATTGACACTATAGTCAATAGACATTCTAGGCTTCAGTGTGATGTTTGAGGTTATTGCATATGCTGGGTGTGTTGTTGATGACTGTGTTCTGCTGGGAGAGTTGTGTGGATTTGCATGAGTGGCGAATTAAGGGTTATGCTGCAGTGAGAGGCGGTGTGTGTGTTTGGGATTAGTGTGTGCGCTGGTTGTATTGTTGCGAGGGGGTTGTGTTGTGCTGGGAGAGTTGTGTGGATGGCAAGTAAGGGGTTTGTGCTGTGGTGAGAGGCTGAGGTGTGTTTGGGGTTAATGTATGCACTGGTAGTATTGTGAGAGTGGTTGTGTTAATTTGTGCCTGGAAGAGTTGTCCTGGGAGATTTGTGTGGATTTGCATGGGAGATTTGCATGTGGGTTGTGTTCTGCTGGGAGATTTGTGTTGGTATGTATGAAGAGCAGTTGGGCCAAGTAATGTACCATCTGTGCAGTCTTCCTCATATAACCAATTAAACTGTTGCATGCAAATTAGGTGTAGAGTAAAAGGGTGGTGACTGGTTGAGTTACCTCTGCTATCACAATGGGCTGGGGGGTTGACAAGGCATAGATGCTTGCCTTACTGTACACTGCATGAATGTAATTCAGAAAGTCAAGATGGCTGAGAACTTTAAAACTGGATGGTAACAGACCATGAAACCCACTGAAGATTCAACCTGGTGATATTCAAATAAACAAAACGAGCCCTCAGCCATACATACAGCTATTTCCATTGCCCCACGCTCACTCAACAGATATAATACTCTACAGTGATATTCATGGAATATTATTATATAGACCACTGGTAGCCACGTTAATGCAGAGCACAAAAATGTCCATTTCAGATGTCACTTGTAGTCTATTGCTAAATTAATCCTATGCACAATACCAGAACCTAAAACTGTATTGTCATCTGAAGCACAAGCAGGAATAATCCAAGTACAGAATAGAGACAGTAGAGCAGAAACAGAGTCATATGTCTGCCACTCATCAGGATTTCCTCTTTTACATCCTGAGCATCTGCTGAAGTCAACGGGAGATGCACGTCACAGCATCTCTCAGGGTTTGGCCCCAAATGACCAAATATAAATGTCTAACCTCTGCTTTTTAACATAAGGCCAGTTGGTTATGGGTTGAAATGCCCACAAAGACCAAACCCCCTTATATTTCTTTGGACTGTGGAACAGCAGGTAGTGTACCAACCATCAAAATGTACAGAACCCATGCAGCAGGGTCGGCTTTAGGCCTATTCCACCAATTCCCCCAAATCAGGCCCTGCGCCTAAGAGGGCCCCGCATCCAGTGAGAATCCCTTCCCTGGCTAGAGGCGCCTATTTAATTTTTACTCACCTGGCGGCGCTCTGGGTCTTCAGTGGCACTTCAGTGGCGGGTTCTTCGCTCGCTCTGGGTCTTTGACAGCGGGTCCTTCAGTGCCGCTCAGGACCTGGAGCAAGTGAGGGACCCATCGCCGAAGTGCCGCCGAAGACTCGGAGCACTGTCCAGTGAGTACAGGACAAGTGTTTTTTTACGTGTTTTTTTTTTTTTTTTAGTCATCCCTGCCGCGGGCCCACCAAAACTGTTCGAATTGGGCCCTGCACTTCCTAAAGCTGGCCCTGCTGTGCACTATTTTCTCTCTTAATGGAACTGCATGGGTTGTGAGCACAGAGTTTTGCCCTGGATGTTTTGTAATTCTCTCTCTCACTTTAAGTTTGATTTTGAAGTCACTTGCCCCAAATTCTAACCTTATTCACTCATTTTTCTTCTCCACATGACAAGGTTTTCCAAGCTGAAAATAAGCAAGTTCATATCAAACATCAAGTTCCATTCCTTCTACTACAGAGGAACCTTCTGAAACAAAGCTTCCTTCAGAAACATGTTCCATGCACCAAACCAGCACATGCAACATGCAAAAGTACAAACATCTCCATAGCCAAACTCTCAATGCACCAAGAGGATGGAATGCAATAGAGGATGGATCAGATCAATACAGTTTTGTTAAAATACATGAGTGCCTCAGTTATAGGGCCTTCATTTGTAATTTGAGTCATGACTCAGAACAGCTTCTTTCAGTTCTCATTTAGTTGGAAGCTTCCTCCAGGACATATTCAGACTCAGGGAATGGTGATCCTGTCAAACCAAAGACAGAAGTATTGGGGGTTTGGGGAATGAGCTGCATTGGCTGCACAAACATTCACTATAAATAAAATTCCAATAAAAGATTTAATGACCTGGGGACTGGTAGTCTAGAAGCGGCACGATGCCTCACAATGATCTGGTCTCCCTCACAGCAGCAGAGCTGGTCTTACAATATTTCCAAGAATATGCCAGAATAGTCTAAGGGATGCTAATTTGTGTGCAATGCACATATGGCAAAATTCTCCCACTGCAGGGGCTTGAATGAGAATCTGTGCCCATTTAAGATGGATGTTTAAATAGAGATTAAGTCATGCATTGAGTTTTAGGTGAGCAGTTAATTTATGGCATAAGAAAGGTGTGCAATGAGGAGCTTTGTGTCACTAGTATTTCCAGTTCTTGCAAGTTTATCACAAGCCTCATGACAGTTGACGATTTTCTTAAAGCCTCAGCTCCTGCAGTCATGTGATTAGGTGAGAAACTCAGCTTTCATTTAAATAAAAATAGAGTAGTAAGCTTCAGTTGCTCATGGTTGCAGAGAAAAGTTAAAAAAAAAAAACCTAAAGGGTTAAAAAAGAGAGGACAAATAAAAAGAACCCAAATGTATTACTTTAATTTCATTATTATCAGGTCGATCTCATGATCTTTGAAGGCCTGACTCCTGATTTGTGTGCTTGGGGTTTGCAAAGTTGGCCAGTATTGCACAAGCCCAAAGGTGAGCTACTACCACAGGGATTGATAGCATTGAAGAATCAGAATATTCAACCCTGGAGTGAATGGAGAACTTGAAGTAGCTCTTGAGGAATCCCTCCTGGCCAAAGCTCAGAGCAAAGACAATGAGCTCCTAAGTAAGTCACCTTCCAGTCATGCACAGGCATGAGTGGGGTTCAGGGGAGGGAAAGGGAAACAAAGGAGGAAATATTCTAATTTTCCCAAAAATATACTTTAAAAAAAAATCTTATTCCTGATTCAAGTTGTATGGATACCAAGAACACTGTAAACCATTTCTAACTGTCCTCTCCCTAGCACTTGGGGACTAATCTTTTGCTTCCTTTGTTAGGTGCAGTGGGTTATCCCTGATGGGCTCCCCTCTTCCGTGTTCCATTCTTAGTGCCTATATCAAAGATTATATGCTCTTGTTGTGCTGTGCCTATAGTTATACGGTTTAATTATGGCATCAGCCCTCTTTGATACAACATAGAGGTTTATCAGATGCCACATAGGCAGTTGGGGATTCATGGAGCAAAACATATTGTATGGTAGCAAAGGACTTCCATTATGTTTGCTATACAGACGCTCTTGATCACATAATTCAGAACCTAGTTTTGAACGTCTCTAATTTTGGGGAGGGAGTACGTTTGGATCTCATGTTGTTATAAAGTTACAGAGAGACAAGGTGGGTGAGGTAATATCTTTTATCTTACCAACTTCAGTTGGTGAAAGAGCCAGACCTGAAGGAGAGCTCTGTGTAAGCTTGACAGCTTGTCTTTCACCAACAGAAGTTGTTCCAATAAAAGATATTATCTCACCCATCTTGTCTCTATAATATCCTGGGACCAGCACAGCTACAACACCACAGCAAACAACAGTATAAACTTACAGCACATTTGCAAAATTCAGATCAAGGTTCAGAATTTGTGCCTGAGAGTGATCAGAGGCAGAGTTCTTTGTTTAGACAGTTGAACCTCTCAACTTCTAGTTGCTCTTCGGCCATAAAAATAACAACAGGGTAGCCCTGTACATTTCCTTCTTCAGTTAAAGTTACATTAACATTTTCTTCTTTTGTCCATATATTTACTAATCTACTGAACAGAGAAATGCAAAGAAAATCTTTCAGTTTTTCTGCCTTTTTTATATAATAATATATTTCATTCAATGTGAGCAATAGCAGCAAATAAACCCTTTTTGGCAACATTTTCCATTATTTTGGGGTAATTTTTTAAAAACATGTCAATCTACTAATATCTAGTAATAATATTTTATGTAACACCATTCATCCAAAAGATCTCACAGTATTTTACAAATGGCTGAACCACAACTGCAGCTACTTCTGGGGTGGAGGCCAACAGCCAGCTGGTGGTGATGGAACGGCATAACATTACATAAACAGAATGCAATACTGATTGTACCCTACATGCATTATTTTTGTTGTAAGACTTTGTTTTAGAGAAAATACATGTTGGGCCCAGACTCAGGGGTATATTTGCATCTCCATGCACACATCACTGCTCTTAACATGAATACTGATAACACTGTTAACCCTGTGCAGGGAAAGTAGCTCTTTCAATGCATATATTAAAAGGTAAAATGATACCTCAGGTCAGTTTTGTCTTATATGCCCCCGATTTTCAAATGTATTAGTAAGCATTTTTATGAGAACACAAATGACTTGCTCGTTTCTGTTTCTCTCCCCTCTCCCCCCATCCTTTTCACTTGCAGATGGTCCAATAACAACATCCGTGCATAACTGGAAAGTTTGCCTGTCCTCAGAAACATAGGAACACATGACTTAATACCAATTGCAATCTACAGGGTTTACCTTCTTTGAGATGAAGCATTTTATTTATGTGGCATATTTAACCTAATGTACAACACTGCATTCATCATTAGTAATAGATGAATAATAAATAATATTACACTTTCAAAGTGCTATGCCAGGTCCTAATGATATGTTCCACTGACTGCAGTGGGAAATGTAAAAAAAAGAAAGAAAAAAAAAGAAAAAGATATCTGCTCAGCACTTTGTAAGTGTCACTTCAAGGACTATAATGCATGAAACAACAAATTATTATTTATAATATTTTCTACTTTTCTAGCACTGTCTGCAACATTCTTCAGGATCCTTGCACAAACAATAATCACTTTTATATTGGTAGCCCCTTGGCAAGGCAGGAAAATGTTTCTGGTTACAGATGAGAAGTGGAAGCACTGAAGGAGGTTTTAATTTCAGAATGCTCAGCATCCACAGTTAGGACAAGATTTTCCAGGGAGCCAGACGCAGGACAATAGTAGCTGTTGGGTGTTGAGCACTTCCGGAGCCTAAGGGCCTGTCTCCCATTGACTTCAAGTATCAGAGGGGTAGCCGTGTTAGTCTGGATCTGTAAAAGCAGCAAAGACTCCTGTGGCACCTTATAGACTAACAGACGTTTTGGAGCATGAGCTTTCCTGGATGAATACCCACTGCGTAGGATGCATTGACTTCAAGGGGCCTTAAATGATTGGATCAGAGTTTACATGACTTGCACAAAGCCACACAGAAAGCCAACAACAGAGCTGAGAATAGAACCCAAATCTGAATTCTCACTCACAGTCCTAGTTGTAGCCACAAGACCGCCCTTCTCCTCTGGATGCTTTCATTAAAATTTGGGGGGAGGGGGAAATAAATCAGTGAAGAAGGTGACCCTGGTGAATTACACTGAAGTTAAACTAAATCTACATATGTTGCATGTCAGACATATTGTCCCCTACCGCGTTTACTTGCATTTGAGTGTGGAACCTAACAGCAAACATCAGCCGTGATGTGTTATTGGGATGACGTTGTATAGCTGCGCGGCACTAAAATGACTGCACTGCAAGTCTAACTACTGGTAAATGATGTACAATGCAAAGCAAGCTAATTTTCCCAATGGCTTATTTCACATTTTATTTCACTCTCCCTCGCCCACACAAAATGCTGGATTCCAGTCGCTAACATCAGCTCCGGGCTACTTCCCCTAGTTCTCCCATCTAGTCACGTTCATGTACAGATACACTATATTTCGGGTCTGTGTGCCGAAATAAATGATCAGATTTCCTCGTAAATAAAGGCTTCCCTGAGATCGGTTTTCCCTGTACCCTGTTTCTCCCTCTCCATAGCATGATGCAAGTTCTCATTGTCCGTCAGTAAGACGGGGAGCTCCTTTTCTCCTGTCTGGGAAGCGTCATGCACTCCAGTGGGGTTAGACTAAGAACGAATAAATACGAGAATAATATAAAGACTCCCAGTTATTTCGAAAATCCCGTCCTGGCTGAGATTCCCAAATGCTTAAAAGATCAAACTGCCGATTTTAATTGAAAAGGCGAAATAAAACGGTGCTAGTACATCGTGCGAATCCCCTTTTCCTTATGGAAATCCCTATTTTCCTTGGGAGGGGAGATAAGGGGAAGAGAAGAAAATAATCACCGTAGAAATAACTGACTCATGGTGGCCCAACGCTTCCCCGCGGCTGGCGTGTTTTGCTTTGCAGAAGGTCACAACAATTGCCCGCTGCAGCTCAGCAGAGCTTCCCCTGTCCGCCCTGGAAATGGCAGAGACAGGACAGCGCTAGCTCGGCGATTGTCCCGCCGGGAGGAAAGCTGCATGGGGACGGAAGGGGAAATTGCCTGCTGTCATTATAGCACTTCGAGCTGGGGTGAGGAGAAACGGGGACCTCTGCAGTTTTACATCTGAGCAGCAGCAATAAGGAGTAACGGCCAGACATGAACAAGAACAACTCTCCCAGCCTCTGCCATGCTCCACCTCGCGCCTTGAACAGTGGAGGGACACACCAAGTCTCCTGTATGGGTATCAAACACCAACATCCCCTCTTCCAACTCCGCCACCCCCACAATAAGCCCATCTCTCCTCCCCCCATTTCTCCTCCTTGCACATGCACCCCGCGTTTGCTGCAGTTTGCTTTACCTTCAGCCTACGACTGGGGGGGTGTGGTGCATGCGCAGCTGCTGCCTGCCCTCCATTCATAAAAAAACTCAACCCACAGCTAGCCTTCGCAACTTGCAACAAGTTCCCTTCCGGCCCCCCATTCATAAAAGAGAGCAGAGCATGCGCTTTGAGGCTTCAGTGCCCACCCATTCATAGAGTTGGGAGGACACGCATGCGCAGAGGGGGGTCCCTATCCTCCCATTCATAAAATAGCCATTTTCCCAGGCAGCAGTTGTTGCACCATCGAGGCGAAGCAAGGGGAAGCTACTGCTGCTGACAGCACAGCACTTGCAGGTCCTTCTCTGAGACCCATGGTGTTTCGTGCCAGAGATTTGCAGGTCCAGCCCCTTGATCTGTCTCGGATTTAGGATTAACTCGCCTGCTGAGAGATGGTCTTGTCTGAGCTGTTTAAAGTAAGTGGGCGATTCATATTTGTGGAGATTATCTATATATATAAAATAGCAAAATAAATCCCATTCCCCCCCCACCCCAGAAAATGTTTGCTGCCTTTCTAGGTGTATTTGTCTGTTCCCTTTGCGTGACATTGAACACAAACATACATGTGTATATTACGATTTTTTTCTAAAAGTAACACATATATTATGCTTTATATAGAGCTGTCTGGTGTCTCCTGACCTAAAGGGAAATTTGCATTCTTCCAAGAAAAGAAATTAGCCGGTTCCTGCACAATTCGCGTGTATTCCGATGACTCGTATTGAAACTCCTTTTCCTACTCTCCTGTTAGCATCTGCATCTGGCGTATGGACACGGCAGGCGGCTTAAACCACATTTGGGTTGGGATTATTTTGGGGGTTTTTTTAGAATCGCATTAGGTTTCTCTTCTGTTGATGGAGACTCCTTTCCTTTGTCCCCATCCCCTTCCCCTAACGGGTATCCATGCACGATCCCCTAGATTTACAAATAAAAACTGTACCTGGTCTTTCCGTGGAGTACGAAAACTGACTTTTATGTATTTCTTCTCTCCATGCCTTCTATCCTGCTAGTATCAAGTGGCTCCGGAGCTGTCTCCATAATAGGACACTTTAGCGCTCAGTCTCTGGAGTGTCAGATCTTTACCGGATGACCTTTGCTCTTTAGCATTTTATTTCATGCAACTGTCCTGCAATTCCGTTTTCCTTATTTTTCTTACTCCATCTTTGCTCTATTCCCCACAATCTTCTGTGTATTGCTGTGCAGTTTTGTTGCTACAGTTATAACTTTGCATGGGGCTGTAGTTACATGTTTTAAATTGTAGTTAATTAACGAAGATCTGTGCATATAGTCATTTATATTTGCACATATATTTTCTCCATATATATGTATGTATATATCATGGAGAAAAATGTCTTGAATGCCTTCTTCACCAATTGCGTAGCAGACAGAGACAAGCTAGGGTTATATTTTCTGGTACCAGTGGAAAGACAAGAGGAGAAACGATATCGTCTGAAAATTCATTATCAGAAAGTAAATGGAAAAAACAGAGAGGGACATATGCAAGGCACAGAAGTCCAAGACAAGAGCAGGACTGGAAATGCAGACCTTGGAAATGGGAGTGCAAACAGGAATCAGCATTAATCACCAGGGGAATGGACTTAATTCTTTCTTTCTCCTCAAGTGATCAGAAGTAATTTATTACAGGGGATGACTTTTCTGCAATATAATCTTTCCAAAAGGGTCTGATTTCTCAATTTAAAAATATCGTATTGCCACACTTTTCTTTCCTTTTTTGAGAAGGGTAGAGGGGAAAACACTATGGAATTATCCAGTGTAGAGAATAATCTGTCTTTTATTCTTGAACTTCCCTTGTTCCAAATCATCCTAAAGCATGATATGCTAACAGTCAGTTTACAGAAATCTCAGATCAGCTTAAAAAATAAATACATTGAAACCAGCATGTTCAATATTAAGTCAGTCATCTCTGATTTTGGGGGGTTAAAAATAAAGCTGTAATTTGTCCACTGAATCACAATTATCTTCATGACTTGCTTCCTCTTCTTAATATAAAAATGAATGATAGAGGAAGGAGTGGTTGCTTTCAGTTATTGGAACCCTATTGGAAATGTCTCCTTGATAAATGTGCCATATTCCATAGGCTATTTTGTTCTGTTGATAGAAGGAACTCTACTGCTATTGCACAATTAAGGAAACATATTTTGAAATCCTGCAGTGATTTTGAAATCCCCTGTGAGATATGTAAAGATTTGTTCATCTCCTAAAAGAGCAAAATAAAAGTTTTTATCTTTCCCAAACCATGGTGGGAAAATGGTCATCAGGCTTCAAGAAAATGGCCCTAACAACCCTTTTTTAGCACTGCAGCAATGTATAATTCATAATATCTACAGTTTTCCCCACCTTATCATAAAAAAAGCAGAAAGCTAATCAAACATGTTGACTATACAGCTTTCCAAGTTCATCTCTGGTGTCTAAAGTTGTCCCTCTTTAGGCAAATAACTGACCAAACACTGTGGAAGGGGGTTGGTTTTTGTTTTTCTTAAATTTAAGGTCTAATGCAGTATAATTCCCATTTACTAGAAAGCCCTCTGGTAGTATTCATCATTTAGTATCGTTAACTTATAAAACTCTAATTGTGTTCTTTAAATTCTGTGACTTACTTTTGCATGTCAAAATTTATTTTATTTAAACAATAAAAATAAGAGACTCTATTGCAGATAAACTGTAATCCTCAGAGATATGAAAATTCTCAGTCCAAATCCTCACGCTCACACTGCAAGAAAGAGACTGGACAGGGTGCTTCTTGGAAAGTTTACAGGTCTATTTTTTTCAGCTTCTCTATTTCAGAGCCATTGGCATGGATTTAATGCCTCATCTTAAAAAGTCAGATTTCCCTTACTAAACTTTTTGATTTCCCCACCCCCTCCCGCCCCTTATTCTTCTCAGTGGAAATACTGTAACTACAGTATATTCACACAGGTGAGGCCATTAGGCAGGAAAGGGGATTCAACCCTCTTATTCATTTGTATATGTACTACAGAAAAAATAAGGCACAATTTTTCTTGGTAAAGAGCTTAGAGGTTAAATCAAATCAGACTTAATGAAATTTGAAACTATAGACATTCTACTCACACCCACGTATCTTCTCTCTCTCTCACGCGTACTTTCTACAACACTTTTTGGTAGGGAGTGCCTCCTTTGAGTAGCGTCTAGCTTTCTATGACACTGAGATTTATCCTTGTAAAGCATTTTCTGCAGCAAGAAACCAATTTTTCTCTTCCAGCTATAACCCCTCTCTGTTTTCTTTCCTTCCAACTAAATCTTGAGAAGACTTCATAGGACCTTTAGATTTCTGCTGGTAATAGCGCATCATTTACTACTGTTGGTGTCTCCAGTTAAGAGGTTCTAACCAAACGCAAGGTTAGAATTTCTTCAGATTTCATTCAGCTGTTTATCTCTGTGATTCAGAATGAGTTCAGTTTTTTATGGTCCATTCTTGCCTATTACGCAGTCTTACTTTGGCCATCCTTGCAATTACAGAGCAAGCCTGATTCACCATTCTGAATCTTTCCCATGCTATCAAATGTGATTTAGAGTATCAATCAGGCTTTGCCATTCCTGTCTGCATTGGGCTGCTCTTTGCATGTCCCCCACATTGTTAAGTCCATAAGTTTTTCCCTCTCAAGTACTGTGCTATGGAAGGATTATTTCAGTTAGCCCCTTTAATGTGTTCCTCCAGCTGGTCAATGGCATGCTTGTCATGGCAGATGTCCTGGCTTCATTCTTAGAAATATCTGGGGACGTGTTATCATCTTTTCTGGATAATTTTGGATATAAGGAGTTGCTGAGATTTGTCTGAGTTCAGCGTTGCCCTGCCCAAATCAGAATTCACTTTGCATCGGTGGAAATTCTGCAGGTAGATCTGACTGGTGTTCTTTCTAGCATGATCTAGTGGTTAGATGATAGGATTGTGAATCAAAAGATCTGGATTCTATTCCAAGCTCTTTCACTGACCCACTGTATGATTTTGGCAAGTCACTTAAAGTGAACTCCTGGCCCTACTGAAGTCAATGGCAAAATTCCCATTTCCTTCAATCAGTTCAGGATTTTCCTTCACCTCTGTGTGCCAGTTTCCACACACCTACCTCACATGGGTTTGTGATGCTTTATTAATATTTGTTAAACACTATGAAATCTTTGAATGGATGACACTATAGCAAATCAAAAATTAGTGTTTGTTAAGTTAGAAATGTTGTATAGGTTATGCTCTGAGGTTAAGGAAAGAACCTGGGGTTGCATTGTTTTCCACCGCATCCTATTACTTTCATTCAGTGAAACTTCAGGGCTAAGTATCTGTACCAGAGCAAAGTTCAACAGGGTCTGATTTTTTGCTAGTTCAAAAGGAACCCTCTGATGCGGTTCAGTAACTCTCCAGTGTTGTGGAATTTGGTTCCAGGTATTTGATATAAACAGCATACAGTACTTCAGCTGGCAGTGAGGGTGGAGCAAACCATGATAGCACTACATTCTAGTGCCACAAAACAGCCTCAATTTTATGGGAAATAATCAATTTGCCTGAGAGGCACTGACAGAGTTCTCCATCTGACAAGGTGAGGTGAGTACCAAGATGCCATTGAAAGGCATCAGGCTGAAGGCCAAAAGCTGTCCCTGAAAAATTGCCTTTATGAAGCATAATCTTAATTAAAAAGAGGTAATGTTACCCACAAATCAATACTTGATATGAACAACCATAGAACTCTAACTCCAGCTCTATATTGCATTACTCCTTTGATCCAGCTAGTGATACATTTATTACTGAATAAACTCCAAGCAATGTTTGGGGGCTTTTTATTTCGATGGCATTTATTTAAGCATAAGCTCTGATGTTTGCATTTTAATTGCACCTTACAAAAGCTGCTTGGGCAAAACAAAGATATCTCGGCCCTGGTCCTGGGTGGGTGAGGGGTGAGTATGGAGCATCTGCAAGTTCTTTTGACTTTAATGGGAATTGTGTCTGAGAGATGTAAGTGTCTTGATTCTGAAAGATGCATCTGATGCCACTTTAAGGCCTGTTGTTGCAGCCCTTCCTCAGGTGATATCAGTGGGACCGCTCTCCCCCATAAGTGGTGCAGAATCAGGCCCTTTGTTAATCCCTCATTTTCAGTATCCTGCTATTACTACATGGTTATAGATCATTCAATAGATTGCAAAAACACAATTATTAAACAGTTAAGTATTTAACTAATTGTATGAAGATGCATACCTGTCTACTAAGTTAAATAGGTTATTCATAGTCTGTTCTGTTTTTCAGTAACTGGAAGTTGCCCAGCTATTATGAAAATCCAAAAGAATTTAATACATAAACCAGTGGGATTCTAAAGACATTATTTTAAAACCTATAAAATTGAATAGAGAATGAGCCTTTCTGTTTATATAAACCATTCCATAGAGTTCTATAGTAAGTATGTACTTTTCTATTAAATTTTGTAGGATAGTCCAAAAACTTTATTAAAAATATTTCCCATTAAATTCTGTATGATTTTTTTCCATAAAGTGAATCCTACAAAACTTCCAAGTTTGAAATGGTACCATAACAACCACTTTGTACCTTTTTTAAAACATTATTTGCAAACCCTAAAGTTTCAGGAAATTATTATGCAGCAAAATAGTAGTTTGGATATTTAAAAGAGGAAATGGTGAAAAGGGATCACAACAACTGCAGTCAGTTTAATGGAATTAACCACCAAGTTAATTCCTATAAAAGGGTTGTATATTCTTTTTATATCAAATGTTGCAGACTTGTGATATGGTCACTCCTAGTTCTTGAATGGGGGGGAAAAGACAAATCATCTCTAAATGGATGTTTATTCTTGACTTCTCGGTTTCAAAAGAGTTTCAGTTGACTTACTGGAATTAACTTTTAAAATTAAACATAAGACCAATTTGAGAACATCTGTGAGATTTCCCTTTTATTGTCTGGTTTCAGAAAACTGCCTGTATAGTCAGACCTTGTAAATTTGTGCCTGGCTTACCAATAGCATGTCTGAATTTACTAATGTTTTAAGTGTTAACTATTTTATGTACATGTTGTGGATAGGCTATTTAATCCATATTAAAACAAAATTAGCATCCAGAATTTTATATCAGTGCTTTGAGAGACAGTATTTGTTGCATACACCCATACATCACATGTGCTTAAAGGTACGCATGTGCTTAAATACCCTGCATGAATCAGGGATGAAAGGCAGCACCGTTAACTTAAAAAAAGAGTCAGTAGGACCGTTAAGGTACCATTCTCTCTGGGAGCTGACTACACAGTAGGTAGTCAATATAGTGAGCTAAATTTTAGTTGGTACTGTAAATTTTTGATTAAATTATTTGACTGCTAGTTGATAAGTGGCTCATCATCAAGCATCTTGATGTCTGATGGGCGTTACCTCACAGCTCTTAAATTCAGGTGTAACTTTTGGTGGATTTTATTCTGGTTTACTTATTTATTTAAAGAGTTGAAAGAAAACTGGTTTCTAAAATCTATGGCCTTTCTGTTTTTGTACTAATTCTTTTCCACAAACCAATAAACTTGATTATGCAGTCTTGCCTGAATATTGGTTTGACTGGTTATCTGCGAGGGATCTATGAAAGCTGCAAGTTGTTTCATCCTTCTAAACAACTAAAAGCAGAGGGAGATTCCTCCCTCTCCTTTTTATGACCTCATTAATCCCTTCCTTGCAGATGAAATGCAGGGCACTTATTAAACTGCATATCATTCTCTGCAGTGGCTCTTCAAACAACACATCATGTTAGAATGTATTTGTATGAACAGAATGACTGAATTTAAGTGAATTCAGTATTTGGGGTATTTCTGAGTGATGTCCATATGACAACCCTGGAAACCAAAATCTCTGCCCACAATCCAGTGGGAGCACAAACATCTGTCAGTTCCTTTCCACTTTGCTTCAACTGGTCTATCCTAGCCATCAGAAGAGTTCCCTTTCTCCTCAAAAGATCATTTTCCAGCTGATTCTAGCAACTCTTATTTCCCACCTTTCTTTAACCAGGATGGCTTTGGGAGCCAGAACCAGACACATCAGTTCAGAAAAGCACAGGCTGAGCTGTCCAACTCAGCCTCTTCCTCTGTTGAGAGCTACTTTAGATACAGTGACCACTCTCATGCTGGGTCAAGTCCTGTATCTGAGCTTGGGCTCACAACCCAATGCTGATTTGCTGTGCTAAGGCATTGCTGCTACCTTACAAGTAGTTTGGATGAAATATTAATGTAAAATCCTTCTACCCCTCTCCTGTGGCTGTCAGAATCCAGTCACTAAATACGTAATAGAACTTGAGTGTCCAGTGCGTCTCCCCTTCTTCTAAACATTCAGCCTGCAAGAAGCTTGTCATCAGCAGTGTGCTTCAGATGACCATTCCGAGGTCTGTTTCTATCATAGGACCCAAGTACTAAAGATAAAAGGGGATGAAGCTTGGGGGAGGATGTCAGTTTCCAGTGCTCAGCCCAGCTGCTCAGGATGTGTCCTGGAGAAAGGCTGAGTGAGCAATCACAAAAAGACAAGTTGTTGCATCATACAATGTACTTATGCTTCAGGCTATTTTTGTAAGAGTAATAAAGTCTTAGCCAAACAGGGGTCTTGTATTGCTACTAAATCTTGGTGCGGAATAGGGAGAAGAAATTTAATTCAAACAGCAAAAATAGTAGTATGTGGATATATGTAATTTTAAAGGATACTGTGGTCTAAAGAGAGGCAGTGTGTCTAAAGCACTGTATTAGGAGTTGGGTTTTTCATTTTAACTTCTCCATGCCTCAGTTTCCCTACCTGTAAAATGGGAGTAATGATACTTCCCACCTTTGGCCAAGCAATTGAGATAATTTCATGAAAAGTGCTAAGTTTGATTTTCAACCTTAACTGTCTGAAAGTCCATTTGGGTGGGGGTTTTGTTGGGGGTTGGGAGGATTTAAGTCCAGGAAATGAAATAAAGCTGGTGTTCTGACCAGCATTAATTATCCCAATTAAAACCACCTGCTGATGTTTGTCTGCATATGGACTATCACAGAGAGTATAACAATTGCCGGACATGGCTACAGTCTCTGTATGATCTGTGTCTAACTCAGTGGAATCTGTTGAATATGCAAAGTATCCTACTAATTCCATGCAGCTAACTCTGTATTTGCATGGCCCTTCAGATATATAAAAAGATGTAGTACAGTCTCAATTGCCCTTGTAAATATTGTGGTGTTTGCCTGACAGCTGCCTTTTATCACAGAGATGGCTGCTGTTCATTGATGCAGTGTGTACACACATGCATTGAATTCAATGGTGCAGAAGCAGACCTGTCATTTGTAAAGTTAAACTAAATGCTATTAGCCCAGGCAGGTACGTTAGACACTACCCTACAGGAAAAATGTTCTGTCCATCATATACTAGTACACAATAGGCCTTAAATCATGATTTTTCAGCCCAATTTAGAGCTGCTCCCTATGAGCACAACTCCACTGATTTTCCTTAGAGTACAGCTGGGGTTCAATTAGACTCCAACTGATATTTGGAAGCTACAGGTGCATATGCTCTATTTTAATAATAAAAAAAGATCTGTAATGAAAAAATCATTTTCAAAATCAACAAAACAGAGATAAGGGGCAAAAAACAAGACTGTTTTAATATGGTGCAGTATTCCACCATTTTATACAGCTCCAGCTACACCCATACCAACATTAATCATGTTGAACGCACACCTTTCCAGCTGAAATACCTGCATCTCTATCCTCTAAGCTTTAAAAAACTAGGTTCCTGTGAAATACAACTGTCTTCCCTTAAATGCATAATCTCTGGCTGACAAATTCAGTGGTTAACACTTTTTTGTAGAATACTGAACTCTGAGCTTTAGTAAGTACTTTCTACACTGTGGCACTGAACTCTAGGCATGAATATAACATCGTCCCCCCCCCCCCATAAGCCCCACTTTTGGAACTACATTGCCCTATTTTTTCAGAAGACAATGACTTCAATCAAGCAATCTCCTTGCAAGTAGAAAATAAGTTTGCTTTCAAAACCTTCTGCTTGTAGTTCAATAATGTGAGAGGCTGAGAGCAGTGAATAGTTTCTGATTTTTAAGGAACAAATATCTCAATTGATTTCTAACATGGATGTTTTGTTTTGGTGAATGACTGACGGAGGAGGAGAAGTAACTAGAGACTATTAAATGGCAATGAACTGGCTAAAGACTTAAGCCACCATAAATGCTTCAATTATTCCTTCTAGATAAAGCAATTTGTCCCATTCTTGTCTTGTGTTGCACCCTCTCAAGCAGCAACCAGCACTAGCTAATACAGCAAAAAAAAAAGCATATGTTGTACTGACCACAGATGGATATTCCAGAGTCCAGTTCACTGCATGAGCCCTACCTGCAAGATGCTGAGCGCCTTTTGTGAGGTTGAGCTACTTCACCTAATCTTGATTTTACTAGCGATTGAGGGTGTCAGCACCTCTCGGATCGATCCCAAGGGCTATCAAGCAAATAAGTTATTCTGGTAATGGGTTCTAGTCATCATTTTAAAGTCAGTATTTGCCCCCCCCCCCCCCCCCCCGCAAAAAAAATAAAAGAATAAGGCTAGGTTGATGCAATGAGGTGGCAGGGTTGTTTTGTTTTGGTTTTTTTGGTGCAGTATTTTTCATTCAATTAAACAAACTAGTGGAAAATGATTTAACAGCCAAGCTATACAGGAGCGTGCTTCTATGTTACATATACACACACAAAGTTCTAGGACAGAAGCTTAGGTAGCTCTTCCAGTTTAATGCACTCTTTCCATACATACAACTTTTAGGGATAAATCAGTCCCCACTGTCAGACTTTCTGTTGTAAAATCCCAAATCTTTTCACAAATTTCTAAAACTTAAAATAAAAATCTCAACCAGCTCACTACTTCCTTTTAGATTCCAAAAGGCTCCTTCTCCCTTAGCTTACTCTGAAGTTTTACTTGCTGCTGCTTTAAACTGATCCTGAACATACTTCATAAATATAAAGGTCACTCAGCGAGGAAATGGCCCATCAACTAGAAAACAATGTGTATTTTCCAAATTTGAAGCAAGTAGTTTCCGTTCTTTGATTTAAGTTTAGTTACTTCCTGTGGTTTCATGTCCTACACTGCAGTTGAATCTTTGGATTGGCTCCAGTATAAATTGCACTCTTTCAATGAAATTAGAAACTATAGCAATAGATGGTTGAGCTGGTCTAGCTAGTAAACAGCATTTAGGCTAAATATTATTCTGCTTCATGTTTGATGGAGATGTGATCTCTGATCAGATTTTCAGTAGTCTCATTGAAGTTAGCTTTACCTGTAATTTGCACCGATCTCTTTCTTGTTGCTCTCTTAGATGGCTGCACTGCTAGAGACACTATATATCCTCCTTATTTATATTTCCCACAATGGGGATGAAAGAAGTAGAAAACCTGTTTTTTAGGCCAATATCTGTCTGAACGAGGGCAGTTTGAGACAGACATTGGGGAGCTTTGCAAAGGATACCCAAGTTGCAGAACCTAAGTGTATGGGTCCCACCTTTTCCCACGCCCCTGCTCCAAACTCCGGCCATTCAAGTTCCCCAAGGGAGCAGAGGATTCGGGAGGGGGAGGGAAAAGGGCAGGAATGGTTCAAGTTCACAGGGGAGGAAGATGGATTATTATGTTCAGAACCACTGCTGTGGGTGTTTGGGATGTCCTGTTGAACTGGGGAATCAGTGAGGAATTGTAAGATGCCCCAACTGGGGCCAGGATGGGAAGGGGGTAATTTGAACCCTCTAGGGCACCGGGTTCTCTGGGAGGGCTTTTAGCCAGGCAGAAGCAGCTCATACTCCAAGCCATGAAGCACAGGAACATGAGCAATAAAGAGCACTCTGGCATTTCATCTTGCACTTAGTGGGGTGAGGTCCACAAGGCCTACAACATATCCCAGTGTCTGCCAGTTTAGCAGGATTGTCAGAACTGGCTGTAGCATTATCCTTCAAGTCTGTGTAAGGCCTCCCAAGTGAACTCTGCGAGGTTGGACTTACTTGGGTTTGAGGTGTGGTCAGAGGCATTATCCCCTAGAAACCCACAGCAACTTTCCATGAGAAGAATGGTCTGCCGTGGTCATTGTTAACTGGAATGAACTTCTGCTCTCTGCACGGGAGAGGGAAGAGGGATTAGACCAGGAATGGGCAGAGGAAGGCAGGGGTATACCAAGCAGGGTCTGGGACTCTGTATGGATGCCTCAGCCCTCCCAGGATGTCATGAGTGAGGAGGTATGGGGAGGTCTGTGAATTAGGATGACAGCTCCCCCCATAACAACTCCCCTTATGATCAAATGCTACAACTCTGAGCAAATGGGGAGACAAACTCTGCGCTGCCTCACTTAAGTCATCCACAGAGGGACTAAATTCAGGCCTGAGACTTTGTACTACTTGGCGTGAGTATACTAAACCAGTACTTCCCAAACTTTAGCTATCGCTCATAGTCATGTCTGTTGGAGACCCAGGGAGGTGACAAGGTAACATTCCGAGTAGCCAAAGAACATTTTAACACAGGCTGATCACTCTAAGCCCTCAAGCTCAACTTCCTTCCTTCCTCCTGCATTGCCTCCCCAGCAGTCACTGACAGAGAAAGGGCTAAGATATCATTGCATGTAGCAATGATGGGGAGCGCTATGCCAAGCCTAGGTTAGTAAGAGCAGAACAGTGCTAGTATGAATACTGGCTTTACACAAGAGCAGATGCTTTATCTCCACTTGAGGTGTGTTTGGCTCATAATCACTTCAGCGCAATAGCTGCTAGAGCAACGAGCCTTCCTTGCCACTATTCCCAGTCCAATGTGAGTTAATTTGGGAACCATTCCCCTTTTCCCTTCTCTTTTTCAGGACACTTAAAGCAGTTTTGTCCCCCCCCAGTGGTGAAGGACACTCTGACCAATGGAGCCCCGGATTCCCCACAACATAACTGTGGTGCCAAACTCCGTCATGGTACAGCCGTTACTGGACAGTCGGATCCCATATGGGAGGCTGCAGCATCCGCTCACCATCCTGCCCATTGACCAGATGAAGACTACTCACGTTGAGAATGACTACACCGACAATCCCAGCCTTGCCCAGCTGGCAGCACAGAAGCGCCCCCGAGGCCACCATGAACCCGCGCTGATCAGCCAGCACCTGCAGAGATGTGAGCAGGATGTCACCCACCCCTGGATCTCTTTCAGTGGGCGGCCCAGCTCCATCAGCAGCAGCAGCAGCACGTCTTCTGACCAAAGGCTCTTGGATCACATGGTGCCAGCCCCCGTGGTGGATCAGTCCTCCCCGAGAGCGGTCCGGATACAGCCCAAGGTGATTAATTGCAAACCCATGGATCTGAAGGGACCCATGTCTCAGGAGCTTGACAAGCACTTTTTACTGTGTGAAGCCTGTGGGAAATGCAAGTGCAAGGAGTGTGCCCTGCCAAGGACTTTGCCTTCTTGCTGGGTGTGCAACCAGGAGTGTCTCTGCTCTGCACAGAACCTGGTCAATTACTCCACGTGCATGTGTCTGGTGAAGGGAGTCTTCTACCACTGCACTAACGAGGATGACGAGGGTTCCTGTGCAGACCACCCCTGCTCCTGCTCCCATTCGAACTGCTGTGCCCGCTGGTCTTTCATGGGTGCCCTCTCTCTGGTCCTGCCTTGCTTGCTGTGCTACCTGCCAGCCACCGGCTGTGTGAAACTGTCCCAGAGATGCTACGACCAAGTGAGCCGGCCTGGATGTAGGTGTAAAAACACAAACAGTGTCATCTGCAAGGTGGCGCTGGATGGCAAAGCAAGCAGGCCAGAAAAGCCTTTCTGACCATTTTGGGGGGTGGAGGGTGGGGGCAAAGCAGGGGGATATGAGAAAGGTGGAAGAGACACCAAAGGGGAGGTTATAACCTGTGTTCTGGGGATAACATGTGTTAGCCTTTTGCCATCAACAGAGAAAGCTGAAGTAACTATTTTCCATAAACTGAAGCACTTTGGGTTATTCAGGGTTTTGGATTTGATTATCTAAAGTTAAACAGAAGGGGGCCAATGGAGGAGGATTCTTAATACTTTACAGAACCCAGGCTGAAAAGTAACATAGACTACAGAGTACAGCTGCTTAAAAAGTCTTTTCACCATCTGGTTCATAGTGCTGGTTGCTCGCTGTGCCTACATCCAGCAAGAATAATTAACTATTAGCTTGGCAGGCACATCAGCAGAAGCAATATTCACTTTCATTCACAAAAGAATAGTGGATTCAGAGTAGGGTGGGTTTTCTTCCTTTTTCAACTCTGATTTGTGACCAGCAGCTGTTGAAGGTAAAGGGTTAACCTTTTTCTCTCCACTTGACTCTTAAAAGTGCCAGTTGAGTACAAAGTAAATGTTTTCCCAAAGCTTTTTCCTTCCCCCTTCCAGAACAGATTTTGAAATAGAAATAATTTTTTCAAATCACTTTCTGTAACTGTCATTGCCATTTAGGTATATTTCTATTCCTACCCCAACCATCACGTTCCCCTTTTGATGCCAATTTTATTTTCTGATGGAGGTAGTGATGGAATCTCTCTCCCCCTCACCTCGCCTCAATAAGAGGACTATGGGCATAATGTGTTCTTCCCGACTTTCTTTCCCCCCCATGTCAATTTCTTTTGAAATTTTACTTTGTCACTTTGCTAGTGAGCCTAAGTCTGTAGCCTCAGATGTCACATTTAGTAGATTTTAAAAATGTATTATTATATCAATAGTAAAACTTTTTCCAAGGGGCTTTGAATGAATTTGACTTCTGTAGTGTTATTTCTTGCTCAGCAAATGCTGATGTAGAAGTCTCACTAAACTGAGAAATTACCCCCCCCCCCCCTTCTCAAACTGTAGTAGCAAGGTCAAGAAAAACTGAGCACAATACACATGTACATATTTTTTTTAAATGAACATCAATCCAATACCTGTTCTCATGGAACAAGCTCTTCAGATCTACTTTGCTGATAATATTATGGACTCATTTTTTTGGCAGAATGACATTTTGCTTGAAGTATTTTTTTTCCCCTTTATTTCTATTGCTGCTGCTCAACTTTTGCCTTTTCTGTATAATAGTGTGTCTTTGTAAAGTGTAAATAGAGAAATTAAAAAGTGTCTATTTTAGTGTTAATGAGTACTGGGGGAAGTCAAGGGTGCATATTTATGGAACCTTGCCCTTGGTTTTCAGTAGCTGATGATCATAGGCTATGTCTGTGCACTCATACAAGGGCCAAGTCTGCACTTCCTTATGCTGCAGTAACCCCTTTCTCTTGACAACTGCAAGGTGCTAAACAAAAAATGTTGTTCTAACATGCAACAAATCAAATAGATAGGTACTTGTTGCATGCTGAAAGTTGATCTAATCTGTGTGTGTGTGTATTTTTTTTTTAATTAGAGGAAATGTACTCCGTAAATGCATAGCAATGACAGAGAAATGCCATTTTTAATTAGATAAGCAACAGGCAAAGCTTATGTAGCATTTTCCAGAAATCACATTTGCTTAGTTGCGATACAATTGCTGTTTTGTTTTTTCAAAATGTACTCATTGGAGCTTTTTTTTTTTTTTTTTTTTTTTTTTACTTAAGAATTCATTTGAGTGGGTGACTTTTTGTTAAGTTTAATTGTAGATATTTATTAAGTGGGGGATTGTTTTTTTAAAAAAACTTCCTTTTTATATTTATAGCATTAGCTGGCTTGTTTATGGTAAATCATAGAAAAGGTATACTGTATCTATGTTACCAGATACTGATTCCTGTAGCTTACCCTCACCAGGAAGACACTGTGTGTGCAGTGAAGTGGTTTGTATGTTTAATCTTGCACAAATCAGAGGGAACCTTGCAGAGAAAAAAGAAAAGAACCCCAAACTGGTTAAACTGCTGGTTGAATGTATAAGGCATTGCTATTTAATGGAATGATATATCATTTCAAGTATAAATGGGCTAAAAGATGCAGCAACAAGCACAGAGATCTATATCAGCTATCTTCCACCTTGAATATATGCAGCATCCAAATGGCCACCATCTACACATTTTCTGTTTACCCCAGGCCCTAGCTTAGTGCAGTAGGGTCTCCTAGTGCAAATTTGCAGTAGAAATTCTGTTGGCTGTCTGTATGTTACTGCAAGCAAACATAACATTTGAATGGTCTCCACTGTGCCACTCCACACTTGTGTGCACATGTAAACACACACAAAGCAATTCCATATTCTTACGTTCTCCTTTAATGAAGAGGACCTCCAGCAACTTTTACTTTCATTGTACATAGCTGTAATCTATTTCTTTGTTGGCTTCTTTTAATACACAAATTCAGCTATAACGTAAGCTGATCCCATGCTGGAAGACTGTAAAGCATTAGTGGATGCGTTGGTGCAGTGGTAAATGTAGCAGAATGAAGCTCCTTGTATTCTTCGAGTCCTGTTGGTGTAGCAATCAGTCGGCATGTTTCACCAGCTCTTTGCCTGAGGCATAGCAACAAAGTTGTTGAGCTTCTTGCATAGCATTCAAAAGATTCTGGGTTAGACCAGGCGAGAGGAGCCTTGACAATATGACCCTATTCCTTTTAGATGCCTTTGGTTGCTGTGCTGAAGGAGGGTATTTTTCCAGCCAACAATTGAGTTTCCCCTTTTTCCTCCAATTCCCCCCACCTTCACTTTTAAGGGACATACTCCCACTTTGATCTCATGCCACTCCAGAGACATAAAGCATACAGGGACATTCTAATACGCCATCTAAATGTGGGCTAGGCTAGAGCCACACCTAGTTTTCATAAAATAAGCTGCCTACCTCTCATGCAGAGAAAACAGATCCTGACATGCAACATGGTTTGTCATCCCTGCAAGCTACCCCACTCTTTTAGGCCATGTCTATGCTACAGGGACTCCAGCAGCATAGCTGTGGCACCACTACTATGCCAGCATAGCCCCCTACTGTAGATGTAGCCTGTAGTGAGGGAAGGGATTTTTTCCATTGGTTTAGGAACATCACCTCTCCAAGTGTTGGGAGCTAGGTTGAGAGAAGCATTCTTCTATCTCCCCTGTCTACTTAGGGGGATTAAGCAGCATAGTTACAGCACTCAGGCATGGCTGTTTTACACACCCTTGAGCACCATAGCTATATCAACCGAAGTACAGACCAGGAGAATGACTGCTGACTAGGCCATATAAGTATGAACTCTATGTCACAATCCCTCGGGCTACTGTCTGGTCATGTTGGCATAGTGCCAGAGGGAGCTGGCTCCTATCCTCATGAACACAAGTGGGAGTAAGGCACCTGCTGAGAGGACTTGCCTATTTTGTGCATCCAGAAGAGTTTTTAATTTGCCTCTTCTATGTACCCACTGCAGGGGAAGCAAAGGTATTCCCTCAGAGCCATGCTATGGTGTGAACAGAACAGTGCTCTGAAAGGAGGAAGGGCACAGGATCTGGCACAACACTTAAGTTTTACTGTCTTTTGAAAGCGCTTTCTCATTGCTTTTAGTAAACTAATATCTCTAGTTTATTTCCTCAGTTTCTGTCTCTTGCAGCACTGGGAATTTTTTTTCTTTCACGGTATGAAAAGCTGTTCAAGGATTCCCTCCCCTACCAACCAATCACCTCCCCCCCCCACACACACACACACACATACCCCAAAAGTTACTACAGAAGGTTTCCTTTGTATAGAATATTTATTTTGAAGCTCTATTTTAATAGTATTTATTTTAGAAAGTCTACTATTGTAAGAGTTCTTCTGTTTGTGAAGAAAAACAAGTTAAAACTGAATGTACTGATTTAGAAATATATATATATATATATAAATATATATTGTTAAATATACAAGTGACTGTTGGTGGTTTCTTTAAAAAGGGGTTGGGTTTTTTTTAGAATTTGCTCTAGAAATATGAGCACGGATGGGTTAAGCCCAGCAGTTTGATACTATGTAGGACTGGAATGTCAAAGTACTTCTAGAACCTGAATTGCATCAATCATAACAGCTCACATCTCCCTCATGGGCACCAGTTCATAGACTCAGCAAGGTCTTTAGGAGGTAAGCAGCAGATTGAACATTTAGATCAGAATCTACTACAGTTAATGATCTTGCTTTCTGGCTGGGAGCCTGAAACTGTGACAGTGCAAAGCTCAAGTAGAATCCTGATCCAAAAGTATCCAGAGGTTGAAATAAAGTTAAAGCTGCCAAGCCTTTTTCCCCCTACTCTAGCCCCCCCAAAAACCGAAACAAACCCAGCCACATGAATGATCACAGAACATTCTTCTATATTTGATCACTATATCACCACAAAGATCTCAGAAGAGAATTCTGAAAGCTTAAAACAGTTATGAGTGAGAGCGAGTGGACAATCCAAACTCTTTTGGATTCAACTTCCTCTGGTCTCTCCTTTTGTTTATTTAGCTTAGCTGATGACTTTGTTCAACCCTGCCTCATTTTTACACACAAACGAAGCTGAGGCAATGTTCTACAATGATAAGACAATCCTCTGTCAGACTACTTTTTAGTATTGAAATTGCTTTCTATGTCTAAGTTGAGCAGACAAGTGAATAAGTTTTGTTCAATTTATGCCTCATCATCCTTCTAAAACTTTTTTAAGCTCTAGGGAACATCCTACGTGCCCATTCCCTAATCTTCCTTTATTAAAGGAAGGGTTTAGCTCACCTTCAAACAGTGAGATGGCAAAATTTGCAGATGATGCAAAACTACTAAAGAGTTAAGACCCAGGCAGACTGCAATGAGCTACAAAAGGCTCTCACAAAACTGGGTGACTGGACAACAAAATGGCAGATTAAATTCAGTGTTGATAAATGAAAGTAATGTACACTGGAAAACAATCCCAACTAGACATATAAAATGATGGGTTCTAAATTAGCTGTTACCAGTCAAGAAAGAGATCTTGGAGTCATTGTGGATGGTTCTCTGAAAACATCCACTCAAGGTGCAGCGGCAGTCAAAAAAGCGAACAATGTTGGGAATAATTAAGAAAGGCGTAGATAATAAGATAGAAAATATCATATTGCCTCTCTATAAATCCATGGTATGCCCACATCTTGAATGCTGCATGCAGATGTGGTCACCTCATCTCAAAAAAGATATATTTGAATTGGAAAAGGTTCAGAAAAGGGCAACAAAAAAGTATTAGGGGTCCGGAATAGATGCCATATGAGGAGAGCTTAATAAGATTGGGACGTTTCAGCTTGGAAAAAAGATGACTAGGGGAATATGACAGAGGTCTATAAAATCATGACTACTGTGGAAAAAGTAAATAAGTGTTGTTTACTCCTTCACATAACACAAGAACAAGGAGTCACCCAATAAAATTAATAAGCAGCATGTTTAAAACAAAAGGAAGTATTTTGTCACACAATGCACAGTCAACCTGTGGAACTCCTTGCCAAAGGATGTTGTGAAGGCCAAGACTATAACAGGGTTCAAAAATAACTAGATGAATTCATGGAGGATAGGTCCATCAATGGCTATTAGCCAGGATGAGCAGGGATGGTGTCCCTAGCCTCTGTTTGCAAGAAGCAGGGATGGGTGATAGGCACTTGATGATTACCTGTTTTGTTCATTCCCTCTGGGGCACCTGGCATTGGCCACTGTCGGTAGACAGGATGCTGGGCTAGATGGACCTTTGGGCTGACCTAGTATGGCTGTTCTTATTAGAATGATATGTTACATGACCATCTAACATCTTGACAGAGGAAAGGTCAAGATGGACGAGGTCAGTCCCTCAGAGGTGCTTAGCAACAGTATGGGAAAAGAGCCCGCTGCACGAATGGCAAACCTTTCCACCATAGCTATGGGTCCATTCGCCAGATGGCAGTTGAAGCATACTGTGCTTTCTGGCTCACCTGCAGGTCTCAGCCTGGGCTCTCTGGTTGCTAAGACCTAAGCACCAATTCAAGGGCAAATAGGAACCTGCTCCATGTTTCCTCTGTTACCCATGCCCATCATTAGATGTCAAACCATATCCCATCTTCAACACTACCCCACTGTGGCTCTGGCAGACCATATACCCTAACTCCTGTTAATGGAAAGGCAACCACTGACAACATGTGCACACGGAATGGGATGCCAAGAGAGGAATAAAATATCACAGGCTGGGCCAGCTCCACCCTTTTTGCTGCCCCAAGTGGCAAAGAAGAAGAAGGAAAAAAAAGGAAAACCCGATTGAGCGGCCACCAAACATGAAGCGAGGCACTGAAGAACCCACCGCAGAAGTGCCTCCGCAGACCCGGATGTGGCGCCCCGACAATGGATGGAGTGCTGCCCCTTTCTATTGGCTGCCCCAGGACCCTGCTTCTTTCGCTGGTGCCTGGAGCCAGCCCTGACCACAGGGATCCTCCAGTGATTAGACCCTGCTGTCCATCCCCAAGAGCTCTGCTCTCTGGGGACAGACAGCAAGAACCGTCCAGTTGCATAGCACTACCCCCATGAGACAGAGGAAGCCTCAAAGGCACCAGCAGTGATCCAGCAGCATTGATGCATTTTAATCTCTGATTTTTATTTCAGTGAAGTTACAGATACCCTGAGCACATCAAAAGAGGCATTTGGGGGACACATGGTGGTGCAACCAGATGAAGTTTAGTTAATTCCCGCTCCTGTGCGCATTTAAAAATTTGGTTGATTTAGGATATTTACAGTGAAGAGACTGCAAATTCATATCTGCTGGGGTGTGTCCTGTGCTGTCAGTAGGAAAAGGCTTTTGGACAAGAAAGATTCATTTTCTTCTTTAAAAAGGTGAGGGACAAATACAAATCAAGCTTTATTAACATGGCTACAGCTTGGTCTTTGTATAACGAGGCTGAATGCAGGCTTAAATCACCTCAGCTGCAGAGAAACTTTGCTGAAACACAAGGGTTCCTCTTAACATCCAGTCCTCCTTCCCTCCCTCTCCAGTGCACTGTTTTTATTTCACAGAATGTAGCTGTGCTTTGCACCAAACAATTGCAAAGTAAGTTGACTTTAAATGTACAGTCATGACTAACTAGATTAACATAAGCAGACAACTGTGTGACAGAAGGATGGAGGATGGAGGAAAAGCCAGCAGGACTCCCCCTCCCCCACCAGTTTTAAAGTTTATTCAGCCAAACTTCAATACAACAATATGTCCGTGGCCTGAGGCAGGTGTAATTTTCATAATTTATGGGTCTCTGAGACAGGAAGAAAGCTCCAGGTTTTATTGTGTTTTGCACGATAAATGGCATTCCAATTGTCTGCATGTTATTCTTTCAGGCTGCGCTGTCTGGCAGGAACACAAATCCTTTCGGAACCCACCTGTGCCTGCCACCCTCAGGCACAGGATAATTATGAATACATCTGTATGTGTTAAGCAGGAGATGATTGAAAAACTCTCCTCATTTCCCCATGTCATTAGAAGACACTTCCTGTATTGACATGTATATTATCACTCAACAGCTACAGGCTTGAAATAAACTCCCCTTTCTTCCCGCCCCCCCCCCCTAAAAATCTTCCCTTTTTATACTTTCCCCTCCCTCTCTGCACAGATGCTTTTCATGTGGATACATGTACACTTGTTGCAGCAAGGCATTGGCTGCAGAGACCGCAGAACGGCCGTCCCTTGCTCTTTTAACATGCATAGGCACATAACCCATGGGACCAGGGACCCGTAAGCAGCCTGGCCTGTCTGGCACATAGCCAGCCAGGCAAAAGTACTGGTCAGAGGCAGTTGGCACTGAAGTGGCTGAGTGAGATCTGCAGAGATCTGGGCTGCAGAGATCTGCAGAAGACGCACAGCCCCCTGACCTATTTTGCAGCCAGTTTGTCCCAGTCTCTAGTAAGTTGCAGATCTGGCCTTTGAAGCTAATTTGTCCAGACTCCAAGCATTAGGGGAGATCTCTGCACCATGAACAAAGGACAGTGAGAATCAGTTCCCTGGGGGAAAAGCTGAGCTTTAAATTATTATTACTGCATTAGTGTCATAGCACCAGGTTAACAGGGCACAAATATGGCAGATATTATGCAAGCTTCCCATACGTTGATGTGGCAATGGCATCAAGGTTAATGCTGTGACGCTCATTTGGCCACACAAGTAAAGGTTTCCTCTCATGTTATGGATCTTGTGCTGTGGACAAAGATCAATTTGGATTAAGAACAATTCACCAAACTGTTACCAACTGAGCCAGGATTCAAACGCAGATCTTCATAGGTAGGGCTGGCTCCAGGCACCAGCGCAGGAAGCAGGTGCTTGGGATGGCCAATGGGAAGGGGTGGCACATCTGGGTCTTTGGGGGTGGGTCCCTCAGTCCCTCTCAGAGGGAAGGACCTGCCACCAAATTGCCAAAGAATAAACGGCGCAGTAGAGCTGCCGCCGAAGTGCTGCCGATCGCGGCTTTTTTTCTTTTTCTTCGCCGCTTGGGGCGGCAAAAAAGCTGGAGCCGGCCTTGTTCATAGGTGAAATAGCTCAGTTGGTCACTGGGTCCCTGAGCCCAAGAAGATCCTGCATGTTGAAACTTCCTGGGCATTTAGAAACCCCCAGGGGGTACTATGCTACTCTTTCATAAAGAGTTGTAAAGACCTTACAATGCCACTTGAAATATACCATAGGTCAGAATGCAGTAGCCTAAAAGGAACATACAGTGAACCAGCAACATGCCAAACATAACATGTTGTTGATCACAGAAGCAGTGTTACTAGTTTATACCATTATCTCCAAAAAGTGGTGCAATGTTTCCTATGATTTTATTTATTAATTTTTTTCAAAGAAAAAATGTAAAGAAGCACAAATTCCTCTGCTAAGTGCAAGCACAAGAACTGCTAGGTGAAATAACCAGGTTTTCACAACAGTTTCCTCTAACGACATTTTAGCGGTAGAAAATGACTAACCAGCTGCACTATAAATATCGGAGGAGGGAGTACAGTCTCTAGAAGCTGGAGCATGGAGATGAGTAGGAGCAAGTATAACCCACACACCTCCTGGGTGTGATGTTCTGTCCCATCTAGTGGCACCAAGACCACTTAGAGGGAGTTAAATGAGTCTGCAGCATCTACAGCCTTAGCTATGAGCCCATTGGCTTTTAGTTCATGCAGTAGAGGCTCATGTACTAAGCTCCAGAGGCCCCAGGTTCAAGCCTGCCTGTCCCCGACCAGGGTCTGTCAGTGTTACACAAGGAATCCTAGGTTCCAGCCTTGCCTCTAATCACTTAAACTTTTTGCACCTGAGGATCCCCAGATATAAAACAGGAACAAAAACGGATTTCGCTGTCAGGGGTATCATGTTTGTAATGTACTATGAAACCAGATGAGAAGTGCTAAGTGTTGCTATATTATTGTTTAACCACTTGAGAGACAACCAAGCTCGCTACAGCTGTTCTCTATGTAACAAACCCCATCCAGATCTGCAACAGATCCAGCCCAGTCATACAGGTGATTATGGACATATGGAGAAGGGGAATAAATCAGTGAAAAACCTCTTTCCATTGCTACTGATCTATTAGCTGCAGCTGCAACCTGCTCCCATCAGTTCCTCATTTTTGGAAGCAGCATCTACCTTCCACTGACCTTGGAGTGGCAGTTAGCTCAGTAGCGGGGATAAGCCGCTCCTCAAAGGCAGAAAGCACCCAGAATGGCAACACAGTCAATCCTGATCCACCTTCTGGCTTACTACTTAGTTGAATGGTGTAGGGAGTGTTCCACAGGCATTGCACAGTGAAACCTCAATCGCTCAAGAGTCCAATCACAAGTAAGAATATAGACCAATGAGAACATAAGACAGTGACAGTAATGTATAATGGTTAAAGAGATTATGCCAAGAGTTAGGACATGAGCTGTATAAATTTATTTTCTTTAATTCAAGTTTTCGCAGCATTTGTAGAGGGTGAAGGACTTGACCTTTAAATCATATGAAACTGGACCAAAACTAGAGGGGATTCCTTGGTCGAGGATATGAGAACACTTTGCAAATACAAGTAATGCTGAGAAGAAAGCACACTGAACTTTTCTTGAAAGTTACCAGCCCGGCCAGAACATATAAATCTGAACCCTGGTAGAGTTTGGCATATTGATGTAAATGTTCAATTAACATTTCAAAAGCCCTATGAACAAGACATTTCCTTGGATGGAAGTTGGCCAAAGGAATCTTGCTGATTTTATGGGGGAGATGTTAGGGTGATAATGTTTCAATCCAAATTAGTATCTGTTTTTAAAACATTTTTATTACATTTTCAGTAACTGAGCAACCCTCTCTATGACCCCCCCCCCCGCAAAACCATCAGTGCAGAGTGATTATAAAACAAGGGGACATATACATTACAATGCTATAACTTTATATTAGAAAACTGCTATGGCTTGAAAAAAAAATGTGGGATTTTTATTTAATAGGAAGTGATGCGAATATTTACAGTTGAAAATGAGAGGCTAGTGCCCGGAAAGAAGGAATGGAATTGTCAAGGTAAAGAACAAGAATAAAAATAAAGGTATAAACATAATTCATGATCAGATATGATCATCCAGGGTGGGTACAATATGCCCAACACAAAGTCATAAAGATATAATTCAGCAGGCCCTATTAAAATCTAACGTCACATTTGGCCCAATTCTGCAAAATGCTGAGCATTCTCAGTAGGTGTTGAGTACTTTATAGGCTCAGACTCCGCATAGCTCTCAGGCTTACAAATGTTGCCAGATCCGGTCCTACAAACATGGATTTTATTTAGCGTTGCCAACCCTCTGGATTTTCCTGGAGTCTCCAGGAACTAAAGATTACTCTTTAATAAAAGATGTCATCTGATGAAACCTCCAGGAATACATGCAACCAAAGTTGGCAATCCTAATTTTATTGGCTCTAGCAAAACCAGCCCTTTCAAATCTAGCTCGTTCCATCATATGGTTAATCTATTGTTCTTTGTAAATAGGATACAAATATTCTCCATCCCCACATATAGAGACACATACACATTATGTTATACATAGGTAATTAGGCACACACATTAATTTTGCGTAAGGAGGCGTAACTTGCTGCTAGTCCACTTAGTGAACAGTTTCTACTCTGTTTATATTGAAACCTGATAAGAAATTCAAGGCCTGGTCCTCCTGTGCCTTGGGAAAGTTATTTTTACAGGCTGCAAATTGACATTCATAATGTACTGCTGATACTGAGAACTTTCGCTCATTCACCTCTCAAGTTGCCAGGTCCCAAATACTTGAAAGAGAACCACGAGCAGAACTTCGGCACAGGAAACTTTAAATTAGTTTGGCTTTAGTTCCATAACAGACATACCAGTTTCTATAACTTTAGTTTCCTGAGTCAGCCTTTCCCTTGTAAATAATTCCTAACAGAGCCAGCAAATGCCAAAGTGGTGTGGGATGGAGTTAAATCTGGGGTAACAAGAGGGGGAAATCCCAATGTAATGATGAGAGTTTGGCTCCACTCAGATAATTTGAAGGCCAATATACATCACACACATAAAAAGCCTGGCTTTTTGTGAGAGTCAGACAAATGGTTTAGATAAAGATAAATTGGCTTTGCATTTTGTTTTACTTAATGATAACTCCTGTGTGACACAGTGAATCACTAGGCTCTTCCCTTGAGAGCCATAAAACTTTAAAGATCTCCATCAAAGAGTTGAGAGCAACAGCTACCGTTCAGGGGGCACCTATCTCTGCATACAAAGAAAATGCTTCCTATTCAGAAAATAAATTTAAAGGTCAAGGCAAAATATTTCAAAAGGGGAAACTCGGTTTTAAAGATTTGTTTTCTGTAGCTACTATTTCCATGCAAGGTCTGGGGAAAAGTGATCCTGGGAAAGTTAAATACTCTGTGGCTTAGTGCATCTCATTTGAATAGAAGAGCAAAATTACCTCAGGGATAGTACCATGAACACATCAAAATGGCATCAGAGCAGAAAGCAGGATTCAAATATATATATTTTATTTTGCTAAAGAAAATATTCTGAATAGATTTTAGGGCCCAACTTTTCCAAAACTGGACATTGATTTTTAATTGCCTCACTTTCTGGGTGTCCAATCAAAAATAGCTTGGGCCTGATTTGTGAAAGCTGCTGAGCAGCTGCTGCTTTTACTAAATTCAACTAGAGGCATGTGTGCTCCACACTTCTGAAAAATCAAGCCCTCAGGGTCTCCCATGGGGCGCATTTGAGTTGAGGCACCCAAAGCTGGCAGCCACTTTTGAAAGATTTTGGCTTTAGTATCTTAGATTTAAGATATCAGAAAATTGAAAAGTATTCAGTGTTCCAAAAAATGGCAGGAGAGAAGATGTTCACTGCAATACTGATTGCTTTGTTAAAAAAAAAAAAATCATTTTCACAGGATTGTGCGTGTGAATTTGGGCTGGTGAAAGGTGCTGGGTTGACTGAATCAGGGTGCTCTTGTGAAGTGAGCTCAATAATCCCACCAATGTCTAAATCAGGTTGTCCCACCTGGCTGTACACTCAAACAAAGTAAAACAAAAATCTCCCTCAGTGACCTAAACACGAAGTGTGGCCAGCAATAGGTCCTGACCAGGCCTGGCTTCTTGTAGGGGGAGAGGAGAGACTAACTAGCCAGTTGGTCGGTCCATCTTTCCACCCACCCACATTCTGGTTTCACCCAAGAACTGCCTTTTAACAAAAAGCAACCAGCCCTATTTATTTGGCCTGCTGGGCCCTGATAGGCTGCTCCCAACACTTCTAGCTCTTGTGAAGAAGTTTCTCCTCTGCCTTGGTGGGTCCTGCGCTTATTGGCAGATTTGTTCACCTCAGTGATCTTCCCCACAGTCTGGATCAACTCCTCCTGTGTGTGATCAGGAGTTGGGAGGTCTGGGGGGAACCCAGGCCCACCCTCTACTCCAGGTTCCACCCTAGGGCCCTGTGGATTGCAGCTGTCTATAGTGCTTCTTGTAACAGCTGCATAACAGCTACAACTCCCTGGGCTACTTCCCCATGGCCTCCTCCAAACACCTTCTTTATCCTCACCACAGGACCTTCCTCCTGGTGTCCAATAACACTTGTACTTCTTAGTCCTCCAGCAGCACAGCACAGCCTCTCACTCTCAGCTCCTTGTGCCTCTTGCTCCCAACTCCTCACACGCACACTTCCTCTCCTCTGGCTCCACACCACCTTACTGGAGTGAGCTCCTTTTTAAACCCAGGTGCCCTGATTAGCCTGCCTTGATTGGCTGCAGGTGTTCTAATTAGCCTGTCTGCCTTAATTGGTTCTAGCAGGTTCCTGATTACTCTCGTGCAGCCCCTGCTCTGGTCACTCAGGGAACAGAAAACTACTCATCCAGTGAGCAGTATATTTGCCCTCTACCAGACTCCTGTACCCCACTGGTTCGGGTCTGTCACACTCTGGAGGACCAAATCTTGTTCCATCAGGGAGGCCTTTCTAGGCAATCTGGAAGGCCCAAAACTCCTGCTCTTCTCCTCTTAAAGGGCCACTTCCTGGGGTGTGATGCACCAAGGCAGCAGAATTTCTGGCAGAGGGCAATGATTGCCTGGTACCAGTGGCAGATTTAGAGTTAGTGGGGCCCTGTGCACAGTTTTATATTTTGGGAGCCATTCTCAGGACCCAGCCAAGAAAAAGAACATTTTATCTTATCTCTCCCCAGCCCGCCCCCTTTCCATTCTTTTTTTCCTTTATCCTCCTCCTATAAGTAATGGAAAGCAAATAAAAATAAAGTGAGGTACCTTGACTGGGGCAGGGGGTTAGGGCCCAGGGTAGGGGATGGGCTCTGGGAGGAAGTTTGGGTGCTGGGTGAGGGCTCTGGGCTGGGGCAAGGGGTTGGGGTGCGGGAGGAGAGGTGAAGGCTCTGGAAGGAAGTTTGAGTGCAGGCTCTGGGCTGGGGCAAGGGTGTGGAAGGAAGGGTGAGCAGTCTGGGAGGAAGTTTGGGTACTGGGTGCAGGTTCTGGGCTGGGGCAGAGGGGTGGGAGTGAGGCAGGGGGCAGCACTTACCTCAGGCGGCGCACCCTCCAAAGCAAGCAGCACACACAACTCCCTCTGTCAGCAGCTGCTGGGGGGGGGGGGGCGCAGGGGGCCTCCATGCGCCGCTGCCCACAGGTGCCTCCCCCGCAGCTCCCATTGGCCGCAGTTCCCAGCCAACGGGAGTTACAGAGTCTGTGCTCAGGGCAGGGGCACCACACAGAGCTGCCTCCCCCCCCGCCAGGGTCAAGCAGAGACATGCCATCAGCCAGCCGCTTCTGGGACTGATGTGGGGCCACCAGCCTCAGCATGCAGGTAGCCTGCCTGCCTGAGCCCTGCTGCGCCACCGGCCGGGACTCAGGAGCAGGTTGTCAGATATTTGTCCTACTTTTTGGGGGCTCCCTTGTCATTGGGGGCTCTGTGCCACTGCACTGCAGGAGCGCTGCCAGCTTTTTTGCTGCCTTAGGCGGTGGAAGGTCCTGTTCCCAAAATGGCGCCCCCAACAGAGGTGGCAGAAGGTCCAGCTGCTGCGGTCGCCGCCCCCCAAATGTTAGCATCCTAAGCGACCGCCTAGGTCACCTAATGGGTTGCGCTGACCCTGCTGCACGGTTTCATTTCATGGTAAATCTGCTCCTGCCTGGTACACCCCATCACACAGCCCTAAAGGCTGGAGTCATTTTCTCATAGAGTTAGTACAGCACAGCACGAAACACTGCAAGTGTTCCTAACCCTGACATGCACGGACCACCACACTATGTGGTCAGAGGGGAGTTCACTCTCCATAACCCATAGTTATGTAGTCCCAGCTGAGCCTGCCATTTAGAAGGACATAGGTGATTTTTGCGATATAGATGCTCAGGGCCTAATCTATTGACTTCAGTGGGCTCTGAATCAGGTCTTTGGTCTAGTTACCCCTTTACATTCATTTCATACAGGCCACTGAACAGGTAGCAATAACGTTCAGTCTGACCTGGGCATCTGCTCATGAAAGGCTCTGTACTCTGAGCCAGCCAGCCCCTATAGCATGTCCAGACTCTCACCAGTAAGGGACAGACTAAAGCCTAGTCGGATTCTCTCATTTAGAAGACTTTCTCAAGACACTGCCCAACAACCTGTCTGCAACTTCCTTTTAAGGTAGTTTTTAAAGTCTCTTTTATTGACAGTGGTTGATTACACCTCTACTACCTATGGGGTCACAGAGGGACCACTAGCTCCAGAGACCCCATACTTGGCTGCCAACCCCATCTGTAGCATTACTGACAGACCGGCTTCTCCCTCTCAGCCTCTGTTCCATCCCAGTCTATCCATGGTCTGATTTGTCAACAGAAGTTAGCAAGGTACCATGACAACTCCCCTCCCTAATTTGCTTGTCAGACTCCTAGCATGGTGGCTGACCTGTGATTGCTTGATTCCTGTGGGGACATCTTCCATATACAAAGAGGGTGGGGCCCTCATGTCTTTCCACAGAAGGCTAGATAGGCAAAGGGAACAGTACAAACTATGGCTGCTGCTATTTATTGATGTGGCATTTCAGTGTGACATTTCACACACGGTTTTTGGAAGTTTCTCTCATTCAGGAGGTCCTAGCTGGAGAAGAAGCCCTGAATACTCGCTGGGTTCAAAGCAATGCTGGGCTCGGCATTGTCCACAAGCCAAAAAGATTCTGGCCATGCACATGTGCTTGCGTCAAGTTCTTCTCCACCTCTGGAGAACACTCAGTTTAATCATTAGCTGAGAAATCTCATGAAACAACTGTTCTCAATCACTCACAGCTGATTCTTCACTCTGCCTTCCCCTAGCACTTCCAGAGGGTTTTCCATTGGAAAGCACATTAGAAATATTCATAAGCTCAGTCTCACAGCATTCCTCTGTATCCCAGTTTTACAGATGAGGAAACTGTAGACAGAAGCTTAAGCAACCTACTCAAGGTTGCACATGGACAGTGTAAAAAACAAGTAGAGCACAAAAATCCTGATTCTCAGCCCCGGCTCTAACTACTCACAATAGTTCTTCCATTAAACATGATTACAATAACTAGAAATATTGAGCCAGATCCTCGACTGGTATATCTCCATTGCCTTCATTTAAGTTATGCCAAGGATGCTGAGGAATGACCCATTTTCAGTAAGTACGAATTCTAGTTTGATAATCACCTAATTTAATACACTGAGTGGAATAAAAAAAACCCAATACCAGGGTTTGCAATATCCTGATCTATGAACAGGAAATACAACAGATATTGAAGTATAAAAATCAAATTCTGTGGCATATTTAATATTGTGTTAATGGTGCCCACTGCACATAGATTATTACACACAAAAAACCTAAGCTGAAAAAACAGTAAGATTGCAAAGTCAGCCTCTGCAGCATTAGGAAATACTGGAATTTAGGTTGCCCAATGGATTAAGAATTAAAGATGCAATTTCACCCTGTAAAACCACCTTCCCAATTGGTCATCATCAGGGCTGTGATAGTAAAACCCACAGTAGAATCCTCTGAGCATGTGCAAACACATTTTTCAGAGCTTTATAACTTGGCCGAATTTTGACAATTTTTTCAAGGGAGTGGGAAAAGGCACATCCTTGACATCAGGGCAAGTCTCCCTATCCTCTATTTTAGCTGAAAGTATCTAAAAAAAATTCAGCCCAAGGCAGACACCAGTAGAGAATATTTCAGCCCAAATGGTTTGAGTTTGACAAAGTTATAAGCAACTGAAAACTGGTTGAGAACCACTGGCCTAGAATACCAAATGAGCTCACACAGAGTATGGTCTCTTCTGAAAACACACACACATTATTCACATTGTTTTAAAGACGTGGAAAAGTTAATATTTCTTTGGTTTTAATTGTTCTTAAATATTGCAATTTTCACTGACTTGTTTCTTTCTTACAGTGAAGGAACAAAAATTTGTGTGTGACGAAACACCAAATAGACCATAAAACCAAGTTCCACTCAGCTGTAGGTATGTTTATGATTATGTTATACCATTATATAACTGCTTTTTCCTAATCAGAAACATCTATTCTTCTCGGAGCATGGAACTCAGATGTTCTGCACCACGTCCCTACATTTTAATCGTCCCACTTGAGTGGATGATTATGTTTAGAAAAACAATATTCTCAAGTCCTCTAGTCTAGTCCAAGGTACACTTGGACCTACTCAGTGCTATAAAGCACATGGTTAATTTAATCTTTATAAGACAGCCCTCTTCTTCAGATAGGTGCCTACAAAAATCCACTATTTTTGTTATTATATTTTATTAATTTTTTCCTTAAAGAGGTTGCAAGAATATTACCACTGATCTTACACTCCAGGTTACAGGAGCCTGATCCAAAGCCCACTGAAGTAAACAGAAGCCATTTAATTGACTTGAGTGAGCTCTGGATCAGGCTTATGAGTGGGAATTTTAAAAGTGTCTAGTGTTGACCTAACTTTGCTCCAGTTAAAGTGACTGATAAAACCCATTAACTCCAAAAGATCCATAGTTAGGTCAATAGTAATTGCTTTTGAAAATTCCACCATACATTATATTGTCCCTGAGAAGGAGAAGCTGTGCTAGGAGATGGAGAATTCATAGGAAATGCTTCTACGAAATCTGATAGAGGTTTCCAGGTTTGAGTAAAAGCAACTATGGCTCTGTTTTCCCTCTTTTTTTTTTTCTTTTTTTTTGTGTGTGTAGTTAAGCACCATCCTACAGTGACAATTTGTCATGAATCTTTCCAATCTGTCCTGATGCTTCTTGGAAGAGCATCCATATCATGGGCTAGCGGGCTGGCCCTTTGAGGCAAGCTGGACTCAGGCTTGCCCATGACTCAGCAGTTCTCCCTGAACCTCAATGAGAAGCTGGCAACATTAGGGTTAATTCGTGATCCTAGCTGGGTGTAATGGGGCTTCCTTAGGAAGACGGACCCCAGCTGTGGTAGTGAAGCAGGGAAGGCACTACTGAAATATAGCTGGGAGCTGATTAAAGAATGAAGACTCTGGAGGGAGGAACAAGGGGCATTCCCCTCAGGAAGAGCCAGAGGGAGTCAGGGTGAGGCACCCACAGGGAGCTGGGAAGGTTCCTGGAGGGAGCCCTGAGCAAGGATCTGTAACAGGAGAAAGAGACTCAAAGGAAGCAGAGTAGGTTCCTGCATGAGAGCCCTGAGCAAGGCCTAGTAGGATAAGGGAACAGAATGGAAGCCCAGGAGGGGCAGAAGATCAGTTTATGTGTGGTATGTGGACTCCCAGCAGGGAAAACTCTGGGGAGTCAGCACTCTAACAAGAATGAGGAAAAACAGAGAAGCCTAGGAGGGGCAAAGGACTTCATCTGAGACTCAGAGTACCCCGGCATGGGAGTTAACTGTTATGTGACCTGGCTGGAGGGCCAAGCCACAGAAAACCCAAAGAGGGTGTCAGAAGAAGACATCAGCTAGGACCGGTCATCATGGCCAAGGAAGTGGCCACTTGGGTGCAGGACCTAGTGGTATAAAATGTGACGTCTCCGGCAGTGCTGTGTCCAGGTGTGGTGGCCTTTCAGGTGAGGATGCACCTTTGCAATCTGTTATAAAGAGGTCTACAGATGTCTTTAACTGTAAGTAAAAGGGTAGGTTTTAGAATTACTAGAAGATAGAGGAGCAGTGATAAAACTCTGAATGATTCAAAATCATAAATGTGTAACAGACAAAAGTTCCAAACTTTCGTGCTCAATAGCTAGAGCTCCTGACTTCCCACAGCTCCCATTAATCAAGGTACTTTTGTTTAGGTGCCTATTTTACAAAATCTGGCCTGTGCTTATAAAGAGTAGTTTGGTAAAGAATAGTATTTGACACCTATAACAAAGAGGCTTCTCCCAGTCAGTAGCCAATATGGAAACTCTTCAGTCAGACAAGCACCTGTCCTGGCCTCTTCCATGTTAAGTTGATTATGGCTCAACTCAGAGCTGTAGGGATGGCTTGGCTTAAGGATATGGAACTACCACTGAAGTCTTGTGAGTTTTGAACCCCGAAATGCCAGCAATACACTGTCTCCACCCACAGCTACTGTTTTGATAGGCTAGAGTTATTACCGCACAGCCATGCTCTCTTGATAAATTGAACTTCAACTTTTACTAGTATTTTTCCCTCTGACTAATACAAGAACATCCCTAAAAAATGGTATCCAACCCACCCAAAGTTAGGGGGAAGGTTCATTAACATGTGACCTTTGAATGAAAGAGATGGGGGAGTAAAACAAGGATAAAGAAGGATCTCAACTTCTTACCCCTCATCCCCCAGGAGGAAAAAAAAAAGAAAGAAATGTCCCTAGGAAATGGAGCTGGTAAATGATGGAATTTTGCTTCATGTCCCAATGAAGTGAGCACAAAATGCTGGGTAAGATTCCAGCAAAGCAGGAATGTACTTTAATAATCCCCTGGCCACCTCCCTTTCAGAATTAGCTTGGCTGGATGTTGTAAACTGCAGAAGGAAGCCCAGAGTCACAAACAATTGCAGGAACCTGACAACACCAAGTTCCTGTGGATTCCATGGGAAGTACAGTTTTAACCACTCCAACCTGTCTGTCTGAAGGGAAGTGGGCAATAAATAGCAGCCTAGTTGTTACCAAGAGGATGTGAGCTATTTATAAAAATTCTTGGGGTTTTTGAACTCTGTTTAAAGAGGTAATATCCTTCTTAGGTAATTGGGGACTAAAATTCTAAAGCAAACAGAATTGCTCAACAACCTTTGGGAAAGTTTTAAGATTCATGTGGTTACAGCAATAGACAGACAAATACTAATGCGTCTTGTTTGAAACAGCTGCTATATGTTGTCCCTGTGTCTACTGACAGGGAACAAAAGGTCTTTCAGTATGTAATTCTGTATAGCAAGTATGTTCTTGGACAACTGACAACACCTAACATGCAAGTATTTGCCACCTACAGGTCGACAGTCCACATGGTTGGCATGGGGTTATTTAGTGGAACAATGTTTTACCTGTGTAATGCACTTTGGGACTTTTCGGGATGTAAAGTGCTTTCTATACACTATACTTCCAGCACAATTAAATTGTAGTCATTTTGGGGGTAGAGGGTAGGTGTCAGCTGGTGCAAAGTTCTTTAGGATAATTTTTGGCCGGAGGTACAACTGAAGAGTTCATAGGCTTACAGAAAGTGTCATCATGTCTTTGATGTCCATACAGAAACAACAGGATCTCCTTGCTTACAGTCTTTCTTATCCCATCTACCCACAAGTGGCCTGGAACTATATATCTTTTAAAGGAACACTCTCCTCCATTCTCATGGGGAGAACAGTTAATAAAGAAGACTTCATCATCCGGTAGAAACACCATCCAAGTCTTGGTCTACACTGAAGAGTTATGTAGCTATGCTGATATCAGTCAGGTTTGTGAAAAAAAAACACACACACCACTGGCTGATGTAGTTATGCCAACAAAACCCCTAATGTAGATACATCCATGTCAGCTGAAGAGGGCTTCTGTCAAGACAGCAAACTTTGTTTGGGGAGGTGGTATTCCTACACCAACAGAAAAGCGCCTTATTGTAGACATATCCCAAGTCTTTCACAGCTTGAGCACTGGGAAACAACTGTGATACAGAAGAGCATTCAGGAGGAAGAATGGAGTCGTGGAAAAGCATGGAGCAAGAAATAGGAAATCTAGATACTTTGACATCCTGTGTGACCGTGGTTAGGTCACAATCTTTCAGTCCTTGGTTACCCCATCTCTAAAATGGGGATAACTAACTCACAGGGGGTCCCAAAGCTAAATTCATTGATACTTGTGAATCACTCTGAAATCCTTGGATGGAAAGGATTGTGGGCCAGATGTGGAGTCAGAATAATAATGTGGAGTCAGATAAGTCAGAATAATACCACTGATTTCAATGAAGCTACTCAGGTTGACACCAGCTGAGGAGTCGGTCCCATAGGCGCAAGTAATATAACTACTGTCCTGTAACCTGAAAGCATTTCTCTTGTTCCTGTTCATTCCATAATCAGCGTGTCCCAAAAGTGGTGCAATTCGGAAACCTACATCTGCTGCTTTTTTGTTTTATTTCTGAGTGCACAAGGAACAGCCATAAGGCAGTCAACAACATTTCTCTTCTGTGGGAACCACACACAAAGTTGTCCTCACAAAACGATGGCATGGTCTAAAATACACAAACCAAAAGAAGGAAAACCATGAAAATAAGGATAACAAACAACAAAGAGGAACACATTCACAGAATCTGTTAGTGTTTATGAGTCACCAAGACCTTCCTGCCTTGCCTTATAAATTGTGGGAATCTGCAGTGGTATGTCCTCCCCTTAAACAACTGAGGCGCTATTTTCCTCACATACCAAGTGACTGGGGTGATGGGTGGGGGACAGAGTCCTTTGCAAAAATGAAAGGTTTTTTTTGTGTGTGTGTGTCAAACCAAATCGGAAGAGCAAATGCTTCAAGGCATGTAAACAAAGGCAACTGCACAAGCCATCTTGATGGAATCATTAACTGTTCTGGCCTGGCGCTCTTTTCCAGCGACTAAGGACTTAACAACAGAATGGATATGAAATGCCAGGAAAACTTTAGAGCTTGGGATATAAATTCCTTATTATAAACAAATGATTCCTCCTCTAATCCCTCTCCCCCCCCCCACCACCATTGATAAAGATTTTGTTTCATTATTGGATATTTTATCCCCCAAGCTCAAACCAGAATTAACAAGAGATCACAATAAGATTGTTCTGTTCTATTCAGGTTCTTATGTCATGCCTATCACCAGAATGTTGGGAAGCTGACCCCTGGATCCAGACACCCAGGCCCCACTGAAGTCAATTGGAATTTATCCACCGACTTCTAGTACCAGGATTTTGCCCCCAGGCTTTTGGTGAGAACTTCTACAATACTATCACGATGGGTACTGTCTGAGAATACATGTGTGATTGTAGAGATGAGAGAGTACTGAATGGTTTGTGTCAAGGTATCTTTCTCCACTTTGAACTTTAGAGTACAAAAAGTGGGGACCTGCATGAACACTTCTAAGCTTAATTACTAGCTTAGATCTGGTAAAGCTGCCACCAGCCAAAATTTAGTGTCTGGCACACTTTCTGTTCCCCCAAAACCTTCCCTGGGGAACACAGATCCAAACCCTTTGGCTCTTAAAACAAGGAGAAATTAACCATCCCCCCTCCTTTCCCCCCAGACTTTCCCCTTCCTGGGTTGCCTTGAGAGGCTT
>NC_133775.1:95507091-95599162 GCF_003597395.2 Chelonoidis abingdonii
TCTGGTCCCTCTTAGTCCCAAGAGCGAACAACGAACAAAACAAAGAGCACAAACAAAGACTTCCCTCCACCAAGATTTGAAAGTATCTTGTCCCCCTATTGGTCCTCTGGTCAAGTGTCAGCCAGGTTTACTGAGCTTCTTAACCCTTTACAGGTAAAAGAGACATTAACCCTTAACCATCTGTTTACAACAGTTTGTTTCTATGAGTCTTGTGCAAATAATTTCTTTAGTTTTGATCTATGTGGATTCCCAACCCCTTCCTTCCCAGATATATTTTGCTGGGAGTTTTCAGTTTGTGTCTGAACAAATTCAAATACACAAAGTGGAACTAAGTAAAAACCAGTAACGTTCACTCACTTTCATGGCAAAGCTTCACAAGACAGAATTTCAGGTGGTTTCAAGGGAAACGTCATACATCACCCCGGGTAGCTCAAAGCCAGGCCCAGTTTCGAGAGCTTGGTCTGAGTTTCTCCTAAATCCCCAAAACAAGTATGTTTTTATATTTAGGGCTTTCCATACCAATAATGTGCACAGATAAAGTTATAACTAAAAGTTAGACTCAGGGACGGCTCTATGTTTTTTAAAAGCAGCAAAGAATCCTGTTGCACCTTATAGGCTAACAGACATTTTGGAGCATGAGCTTTCGTGGGTGAATACCCACTTCGTTGGATGCATGTAGTGGAAATTTCCAGGGGCAGGTATATATATATATGCAAGCAAGCTAGAGATAACGAGGTTAGTTCAATCAGGGAGGATGAGGCCCTGTTCTAGCAGTTGAGGTATGGTTTTTGCCGCCCCAAGCACGGCAGGCAGGCGGCTTTCGGTGGCTTGCCTGTGGGCGGTCTGCTGGTCAAGCATATTTGGCGGCACGACTGCCAGAGGTCCGCCGGTGCCGCACCATCGGCATCCCCACCGCCAAATTGCCACTGAAGCTGCAGGACCGGCAGACATCTCGCAGGCACTCCATCGAAAGCTGCTAACCTGCTGCCCTCACAGAGACCGGCAGGCCACCCCCTGCGGCTTGCTGCCCCAGGCACGCACTTGCTGCGTTGATGCCTGGAGCCGCCCCTGGAACCAAATACCCAGGCTTATTGGAGAGGGGTTCAGGACTCATACTACAGTAATGAGCACTATGGAAAAATTTGAGAGAGATTAAATGAAACGTGAATTTCAACCTGGATCCAAATTTCAAAGCTCACCCTCATGTCTAGTGGGCTGAATTTAAAACCCCAGAATCTAACATTCTTGAGGTTAGAGGATGGTTTCAAGATCTGAGTGTGACTTTGGCAGCTTGATTTCTTCTCTAACAGAGTTAGTTTTCTAATACTAGCTGTTATCAGCATCCCATCAAACAGGAGTATACCTCCCTGGTATAAATATAGGACCTGATGCAGTGAAGTGATGAGCATCCCCAAAGCTGATGAGACTACAATATTAATTGCAGCCAGTCAGCATCTCAGGATCAGACCCATAATCCCTATGAACCCAAGAACAAAGAGTAGTAAGAAGAGATGTGTTTACTGGCATGTGTTGTTTTCAGAGTTGTAACTCTTTCCACCACTGTTCCTCTATTTACTTACAAGGTTTTCTTGCATGTTCTTTGTATTTGTGTCTGCTGTTAGCTTTTCTAGTTTTCAAAAGTCTAATTTGTACTGGGTTCTTCCTTTTTTAATCCTACACCTCAATATTTCCACATTTTTCAAGGGAGTTGGAAAGAAAGATGCCATAGGACTTAGTGGCAGGCAAGGCACAAAAGATTTGTAGTTTGGGTAAGCATCCAAATATGAACATTAATCCTGGGTGAATTCTACATGACTGTGCATGTGCAGAATTTATGTCCCCTGCAGATTTCTTTGCTTCCCTGAAGAAAAATGCCTTTCTGAATGGGAAGCAAAGGGAAGCCACAAGAGCAGTCATGTGACCCTTCACAGCAGTATGTTTCAGGTGGCAAGGGTAGCTGGCAGAGAGGTAAATCACTGTAGGGCCAGGGGCAGGACTGGGGAAGATTCTGTGCTGGGATCGGCTGCTAGTCCCAGCTTGGATGGGGAGGACGGGACTTCCTCTTCTCCTGCATGGCATCCAGGGCTGGGTCAGACCCACCCCCAGATTTCTCCCCCAGCTGCAGAAAGTTCTGCAAACTCACACACACATATTCGCTTCCTGCATCAATCACTCCTCAGCTTTAGAGGGAGGGATCCCTGTACATGGAACTACTCCCCCATCCACCCAACTCCCGTGCATCCAGACCCCCTCATACCTCACCAAGCCTCACCACCCCAATAAGCCCCCCTCCTCCTGCACCTGGACCAATCTGACAAACTACCCACACTCAGATCCCTACCCCATTGAACCCCAACCAGCTGCACCTGGGTCCCCACCTAGTGAGCCTCACTCCTTCAGCATCAGGACCCCAACTGACCCCCACACATCCAGAACCTCCGCCAAGCTCTATCTCCCCCACACCTGGACCCTCCACTGAGCCCAAACCACCTTCACCTGGATCCCCCTGCAGAGTCCCATAACCGTTGCACCCAGAACCTCCCAACAAGCTCCTGTGAAGCCAGATCCCCCCCACATCCAGATTCCCCACAGAGCTGCCTGCACCCAGACTGCCTCACACAGAAGCCTCTCAGCCCACACCTGGATCCCTCACACTGACTCCCTCCACACTTGGATCCTCTCTTGCTGAGCCTGTCTGCCCATGCCTGGTGCACCTGGCATGAAGGCTGGGGCCCTGGCATGTTTCTGAGGCAGACATGGTCCTTACGCTGTGTCAGGATTGGGTGCGGTCTCACTGCTGAGTCTGTGTCCCGGGAGGTGGGGGGTCTGTACAGTGATCTCCCACTTCTATGCAGCCAGTGGCTTGTGCTCCCCAATGCCATGCTGGAGCCTCCACATTTATTTGACAGACAACATTTGCAGAATTTTAAAATATTGTGCGCAGAATTTTAATTTTTTGGCACAGAATGCCCTCAGGAGTAGAACATTTTCTACAGGTAGCAGAAGTGCACAAAAGCTAAATGAGGATGCAAAAGGTAGCAGGACACAAGCACCTACTTAAGCACACTGATTCATTCTGTGCAACTATCAGTCTGTCCAGGGACTTATATGGCTCTCATCGCTGTACGTAGTATCTGAGCACAATGATCAAAACTGGCAGCATAAACTAAGTCCTTCTACTTAAGCAACATATCTGCATGCTACTGCCAAAGTACCTCATCTTCTCTTTCCACTGTCAGATTCCCCAGCTGAATTTTTCTGGGAAAATGCCAACATCCATTGGCCAGTTAGGTAACTTCTATGGATTGCCTGTCTTTCCATTAAAACCCCACAGGATGTGCTGCTTTTTCAATCTGAAGGAGATAGTGTGATTCAGGGGCAATCAATACTGGCTCTGTTCAACAACGTACCTCTGTTGAACATTCCCATTCATCTAGCATGACTCATTCTATCAGTTCAGAAAATAGTTTTCCTGCTTCCTCCAGGTTTCTTGGTTTTCATGCCACAAGTGCTGGAAACAAAAAATGCTATAATAATGACAATACCAAAAAAGGGCTACCCCAAAAATTACATATTTTGGTAGAAACAGGGGAGTTGAAAAACCTGAAATGTCAACCAGAAGTGAGATAATTTTATGTTTGCCCTAACGAAAGGAAACGCTTCAGCAGCAACTTTCACCACCAACAACATCTCACTCGCTTTCCATGCATGGAACAGCTATCAATGCAGCAAGCACAGCCCAGAGCTCTGAGGTGGATGGCTAAATCAGAGATGACAGGTTGTAATAATTGCAGGGAGTTTGTTACTGACTAGGATTCACCCAGCAGCTAAAAATACTGGGAAGAAAAAGGCTTCAGTTTTAGTACAGGATTTTTTTTTCCAGGTTCCTTAACAAGCGTATGAAGATCCATGAGCCTCCAGATATGAGGGATATTGCCCAGCTGCAGGGAGGAAAATTGTGTTTTTTTCTTTTGCTCTTCATCCCACTAATTGCTAGGACAAAGCAAATTCCTGGTCGTTACCGGGCTGAGCAGTGCTTCCAGCAACTCCTCAGATGCGATGTTGTCAGGAACAGCAATTCACTGATAGATCAGCAGGTAAGCACAGGTTTGGGGGCAGCAGGAAAACTGACATCCTATTTTCCAGTGCCTGTTGCCATCATTTAAGCCTGGACAAAGAGTGTGAAAGAACTATAATTCTGTGCTGATAAAGTTCTGCAAGTGAATGACAACACCAGGTGCAAGGCAATGGAGAATCAGACCTTTGGCATTTTGCTCCCTCCTCTTCCTTGCCCCCCACCCCAATCAGTGCTGGATAATTCCAGCTCTGAAACTGACTCCCTGTATGATCTTTGGCAAGTTACTTGACCTCTCTGCTTCCATTTCCTTTTGTATCGACCACCCTCCAGCAGGTGTTTGGAGTAGATAAATTTGTACACTTCTTTGGAAGTACAGTTCTATATGAGAGCTAAGTATTAAAACTTTTTCATTTCATTAATGTCTTTAAATAGCTACCATTAGTCTTAAAAACTGATTAAAAATAAATCTGGGTAGACTTTAACATCCACGACAAGTTAAAGGCCAATTGTGTGTGTGTGTGTGCGCGCGCATGCACTGCACAAAACCGACAGAACTAAAGGCAGATCTCATAGAGGTCTGTTAGTCTATAAGGTGCCACAGGATTCTTTGCTGCTTTTACAGATCTAGACTAATACCGCTACCCCTCTGATACCTGATGTCAGTGGGACTCTGCTCCCAGAAGGAGCCCCCCACACAGATCCAAATGCAAGAGTGGGGCGTAAGAAACTTGCTACCCCATGTAGTGCTTACTACCATGAGTAATTCCACTGAATTGCTCCTAGTGTAAATGCAGCTTATGCTAGCAAAATTGTACTTTTGAAATCATAGCTTGATCCAATTCCCTCAAGCAAAATGAACTATAGTTGCAAAAGTCCAGCTTTTCTGGTCTAACTGGCTACACTAGGGCCTTTTGTTGGCATATCCGCGTTGGTCTGAGATTGTACTTCAGCACACCCCTGACCAACATAGCTATGCCAGCAGAAGTTTGTAGTGTAGCAAATTGTAACACCTTTTTCCTCTGTCCTCACTTTGCCTGGGCTCCCACGAGCACCCTGAGGCATGTACTTCACACCCTCCCTCCTGCCCAATTCATAGTCCTTACAATACTCTGCAAGCTTTCCACATGCAGATCTGTCCATATGTAGACAACTGCCCCATGACAATTGCAAAACCCAGGCCTTTCCTGAAAGGAGCCAGCCAGCTTGGTAGTGTCCCACGACATGGAGGACAAATGCTCACTGGGCGTGTTTGAACTCAGGCCTCTGCACACGACACTCATTCAAGTGTGCCTTTTGAAATGAGACATAGTAACCACATTATTCAAGCACAGTCTTCAGCAGACAGACTCCAAATGCTCTCTGGAGAGAGAGACTCGCTTCCATGCAGCTCTGGTGACTGTTGAGTTTATGATTTTCCTTCCACGCTTATGGATGAACGAGCAAACCTGACTCTTTTGTGGGTTTTGTTGTTTCCATGAAGCACATTGAAGACTGTGTTTGAATAGCGCTGTTAAGTGCAGTTTACAAGGTCAACAATATTTTGTAATTGACAATTTCTGGGCAGGAACAGAGTTAGGACATTGTGTCCCATTAAAGCTAATATGTGCAATAGTATTTGATGGAAGCAAATAGAGGCATCTTTAAAGTATAAGGAGAAAGACTGGCGGGCACTAATGTCCCAAATAATTGGTCATCCCTGTTTGTACCTACTGCTCGTCATATTCTAGATTTTACCCCTTCATCTCTACTTATCAGTATAAACTTTTACTCTGTATTTCTCCTTGCAGGGGCTTAGTATAAAATGTGTTAATCTGAGTCACTAATGTCTTTGTGTTCCAATAAAAATAAGGGCCAAATTTTCAGCTAGTTGAAACTGTTGTGGCTCCGTTTAATTGAATGGAGGTAGTTGTGCATATTTTTGTATACTTCTACTTCATCTATACATGAGTCTTTCTGATTTTTAGTCTTTTTATTTTCATCTCACATGATACTCATCCTTCCTCCATCTTTGAAAGAGTTGTTTTACATATTTTTAACTTCTCAGTTTTCACATAGCAAGTCAGACAGCTGGAATTGCTCATACTTTCCCTCTTCCCTTCTTCTTTGAGCGCAATGCAGAACAAGAATTAACCGGTCAAGGATATATCCCCAAGCAAGACATTCCATACACTATTTCAGTTCACATTTCATTCTCCGTGTGCTGCGGGACAAAAGAATTTTTCCACAAGCAAAAAAAAACAAAAAACCCGGAAGAAACATCAGATGTGAAGTTCTATATGGTCAGATCAAGATGAACTAAACTGATAAGTTTGAGAAAGTGTGGTCAACTAAAGAGCTACCTCCTCCTACTTCATAACTACTTACACAATTCATGTAATTCTGCAGAATCTTCAGCGTTGACCGACTTTCTTAACATAGAGGAAAGCACAGCAGTGGCCACAACAGATCAGATCATTAGTCATCAACTCTATTCTCCTTCCTATGCAAGTAGCCAATATTTGACGCTTCAAAACAAGGTCACATCCCTCCCTCAAAATGTATCAGGCCAACCAAGCAATGATATGGCATACAGTAAAAGGGTACTTGGGATACAATCTCTGAAGGAAGGCTGAACAACAAGGCTGATTTCACTCCTCTCATTTGCATTTGGCTCAGCCAGTTCTGCTGTCTCTTCATTTTAAAGCTTAGAGAAAGAGTTATCTGCCTAAAAATGGTTTTAAAGTACTTAGCACATTCCTATCAAACAAGGATAATTCTCTCTTTAAACTGCAGAGAAAAGCAGGCTTCTGGATATGCAGCATATACTTGACATGGTTAATTTTCCTACGCATTGTCCAGCTGCCTTACAGTCACGCTAAACAATGTGGTTTTTAAACAGTTTTGTCCCATCCACACCAGACTGCCAAACCTTGGTAGAAACCATTTTAGATGGAATCAAATTTAAACATGTTCCCTTCAATGTAGGTGTAGCAATTACTTATCTTCTCTTCACAAGACAGCTGCTGCTTCAGTTTCACCTTCAGTGCCACAGGACTCTTTGCTGCTTTTACAGATCCAGACTAACACGGCTATCCCTCTGATACTTGACACCATGCAAGGCACTGCATTTAGCCGTATGGAGTGGAAATCCATCAACCTCATGAAGAAACTTGCACAAATACAGACAGATATCATCTTCCTTTCCAAATGCAAACAGATGGACATCATACCAAATGGACTAAAGGTAAAAAATCCACTGCTATCTACATACTACACAGACCACAGTGAGAGATTATGCCATACACTATCAAAGAAACTGAGGAACCACCTGATCAGCATCCTATACAGCAAACAGGAAAACATCAAAAAAGAGCTCTCCAACCTGGAGACTTTCATTAATAACCAAACTTCCATAAAAACGGACTTCACTAAAATAAGACAGGAGATCTACAGCACTCACTTCACCTCTCTACAAAGGAAAAAGGACTGTAAGCTGTCTAAACTCCTACCTGCCACATGGGGACACAACCGTAGTACCCCTAACCCACCCAGCAATATCGTCAATCTATCCAACTACACACTCAGCCCAGAAGAAAAGTCTGTCCTATCTCGGGGACTCTCTTTCTGCCCTGCCACCCCCACCAACATGATACAGTTCTGTGGCGATCTGGAAGCCGACTTTCGCCGTCTACGACTCAAAGAATACTTCCAGGACAACACTGAACAGTGCACTGATACACAGGTACCCTCCCACCAACAGCACAAGAAGAAGAACTCCACATGGACTCCTCCTGAGGGTCGAAATGACAGTCTGGACCTATACATTGAATGCTTCCGCCGACGTGCACAGGCAGAAATCGTGGAAAAACAACATCGCTTGCCTCATAACCTAAGTCGTGCAGAATGCAATGCCATCCACAGCCTCAGAAACCACCCTGACATTATCATCAAAGAGGCTGATAAAGGAGGTGCTGTTGTCATCATGAACAGGTCTGACTACCAAAAGGAGGCCGCCAGACAACTCTCCAATACCAAATTCTACAGGCCACTTCCCTCAGATCCCACTGAGGAATACACTAAGAAACTGCACCATCTACTCAGGACACTCCCTACACTAACACCGGAACAAATCAGCATACCCTTAGAGCCCCGACCAGGGTTATTCTATCTACTACCCAAGATCCACAAACCCGGAAATCCTGGATGCCCCATCATCTCGGGCATTGGCACTCTCACTGAAGGACTGTCTGGATATGTGGACTCTCTACTCAGACCCTATGCCACCAGCACTCCCAGCTATCTCCGTGACACCACTGATTTCCTGAGGAAACTACAATGCATTGGTCACCTCCCAGAAAACACCATCCTAGCCACCATGGATGTAGAGGCTCTCTACACAAACATCCCACACACAGATGGAATACAAGCTGTCAGGAACAGTATCCCTGATGATGCCACAGCACAACTGGCTGCTGAGCTCTGTGCCTTTATACTCACACACAACTATTTCAAGTTTGATGACAATATATACCTCCAGATCAGTGGCACTGCTATGGGCACCCGCATGGCCCCACAATACGCCAATATTTTTATGGCTGACCTGGAACAACGCTTCCTCAGCTCTCGTCCACTCACGCCCCTTCTCTACCTACGCTACATTGATGACATCTTCATCATCTGGACCCATGGGAAGGAGACTCTAGAAAAATTCCACCACGATTTCAACAACTTCCACCCCACCATCAACCTCAGCCTGGACCAATCTACACAGGAGGTCCACTTTCTAGACACCATGGTGCAAATAAGTGATGGTCACATTAACACCACCCTATATCGAAAACCTACCGACCGCTATGCCTACCTTCATGCCTCCAGCTTCCATCCCGGGCACATCACACGATCCATTGTCTACAGCCAAGCACTGAGGTACAACCGCATCTGCTCTAACCCCTCAGACAGAGACCAACACCTACAAAATCTCCACCAAGCATTCTCAAAACTACAATACCCGCACGAGGAAATTAGGAAACAGATCAACAGAGCCAGACGTGTACCCAGAAGCCTCCTACTGCAAGACAAACCCAAGAAAGAAACCAACAGGACTCCACTGGCCATCACATACAGCCCCCAGCTAAAACCCCTCCAACGCATCATCAGGGATCTACAACCCATCCTGGACAATGATCCCACACTTTCACAGGTCTTGGGTGGCAGGCCAATCCTTGCCCACAGACAACCTGCCAACCTGAAACGTATTCTCACCAGCAACTGCACACCGTACCATAGTAACTCTAGCTCAGGAACCAATCCATGCAACAAACCTCGATGCCAACTCTGCCCACATATCTACACCAGCGACACCATCACAGGACCTAACCAGATCAGCCATACCATCACTGGTTCATTCACCTGCACGTCCACCAATGTAATATACGCCATCATATGCCAGCAATGCCCCTCTGCTATGTACATCGGCCAAACTGGACAGTCACTACGGAAAAGGATAAATGGACACAAATCAGATATCAGGAATGGCAATATACAAAAACCTGTAGGAGAGCACTTCAACCTCCCTGGCCACACTATAGCAGACCTTAAGGTGGCCATCCTGCAGCAAAAAAACTTCAGGACCAGACTTCAAAGAGAAACTGCTGAGCTTCAGTTCATTTGCAAATTTGACACCATCAGCTCTGGACTAAACAAAGACTGTGAATGGCTTGCCAATTACAGAACCAGTTTCTCCTCCCTTGGTTTTCACACCTCTACTGCTAGAACAGGGCCTCACCCTCCCTGACTGAACTAACCTCGTTATCTCTAGCTTGCTTGCTAGCATATATATACCTGCCCCTGGAAATTTCCACTACATGCATCCGTCGAAGTGGGCATTCACCCACGAAAGCTCATGCTCCAAAACGTCTGTTAGTCTATAAGGTGCCACAGGATTCTTTGCTGCTTTTACAGATCCATACTAACATGGCTACCCCTCTGATAGTTTCACCTTGATAATTGGACAAGGTAGCTTCCAGGCAAACCCCAAAACTTCTCTCCTTCTTTCATAGCTCTTTGTTGAAAACCTAAAAGCAGCTCCTCCTCTCTCCAAGTTGTCCCTCAGTCTCTTCATGTATAGTCCAAAACACCATTGCTTCCTCAAAATGCTTTTCCCCCATCCCTACCCCCACCTATCCCTCTAGACTTTCCCAGGCTCTTCTAAAATACATTCCAGGTGTTTGGGCTAGAAAGATCCAACAGTAGGGTCAGTTCTCTTCAGGGATAGGGGTGCACAATAAGTGTTTTTTCTTCCCTGGTCTCTCTCTTACTAGGGAAAAGGAAGTACTATTATATCCCTAACCCCTTTCCCAGCATACATTGCTGCCCAGCCTTCAGTTCCCATGGTTCCTCTTGACTACAAGCCCCAGAATACTTTTGTTCTGGGATGAATTAGGAACAGGGCCAGAGCTGGATCCTAAACCCCTCTTAAAAGACCCGTTTATCCTTGTACACCAGGTAAAAGTATGTTGATAGAACTTATGGTATTCTGTGCCTTGTAAAGAGTTGCAAAGAATCCTGTGGCATCTCATAGACTAACAGACTTTAGTCTATAACTAACATCTGACGAAGTGGGTATTCACCCACGAAAGCTCATGCTCCAAAACATCTGTTATTCTATAAGGTGCCACAGGATTCTTTGCTGCTTTTACAGACCCAGACTAACACAGCTACCCCTCTGATACTTGTAAAGAGTTGAGACCCAGCAGAAGGATCTCAGAACACTTTCATCATTGGAGAGAAAAGGGAAATCCTGTTAGACCATTCATGAAATCCTAACTCATACAGACCCAATCAATCAAATCTCACACAGATGGCAACATGCACACATAACCTGTATTTTAGGACTCTTTACCGTTGTGAAGAACCACTTCACATGAGTCCAGATAAAAAACCATAACATGGTTTGATATATCCTATGAATAACTGACAACTTGTGTCTACTTCATCCTCATTGTCACACCTCCCAAGTCTCCAGCAAGAGGCACCGTGGAATCACTAGCCAGCCCCAGACTGGGCCAAACATGAGTAGGCTCTGCCAAGCTTCCACTTCATCTCATCACCCTGTTTGGGGATGTTTTTAACTATGCATATTGTTCCATTGTTTTTATTTACTCATGTTTATAAGTGTGTCCATCCTCTGTTAGAGAAAGAGAATAATTATATGTCCATCCGAAACTGCTAATGCCCTGGAATGTCTTCTAGCTGTTCCTTTACAACATGGTTAACCTCTGCTCATTGTCATTTCTTCACAGTCTTCAGGGAGGTTTTTACTCATGTTTATGCCATAAGCTTATCTCCTTGATCTCCATGTGATACCAGGCAGACATCCACACTCCACCTAGCTTTTGGCTTCACTTTCTTGCCTTTGCTTAACAGAATGTTCAGTCCCACCCTATGAAGATATGCTGCACTTACTCCTGTAGCTTAGTTACCAATGAACATAACTTTTCTCTGGTGTTACAGTGTTGTACATAACTTATGACATTGAACTATAACCAAATATTTATTTTCCTTTTCTCTAAAGTGAACTTATCACTCATGGAAGATCGTAGCATTGCAAACATAAGTCTTCCGTTGCTCTCCATTAACTACAGAGCAGACAGCAGCTTCCAGTGTGCCTCAGTCCCTTCAGGGCATGGCTATCTCTAGAGCTGAAAGTGTAGTAAGCGTCTCCGTGGCCCATTCAATGTTTGCTGGAGACTACCAAGAGCAATGCCAGGGGCACGGGAGATGAGGATGTGGAGACTTGTTCTCGAGGAAGTAAACTGAGAATATGTCTATACAAAAATGAGATATCCACCGCTGGCCCGGCACAGTGCCAGCTAATTTGGGCTCCTGCTGCGGACACGGGTGATGGGTGAAGCTTCTCCATCTCATGGAGGAGGTTAGTTCCCTGTCTCACCTCTTCTGCCCACAGGCCCACCCACACTCCACACCGCCTGTGCCCCAGGTCCTGCCACTGCTCCCACAAGACCCACACTACCTGCCACATCCCTCCTCTCCTCCAATTCCCCCTCCCACCGCATCTCTCCTCTCCAGCAGCCTCCCCCTGCCAGCTGCAACCCTCATCTCCTACAGATCCCCTCCCCCACAACCCCCCCCACCCATGCCTCCCCATATCCCTCCTTCTTCCGTGAGGCCCCCACTGCCTGCAGGGATACAGGAGGCAGGGAGGCCTCATGGGGGTGGACAAAACGAGAGGTGCAGCATGCAGGGAGGCCTTGCAGGGGCAGAGAATAGGAGGGATGCAGCAAGCAGCAGGGATCTTCTGAAAGGGCGGGTAGAGTGGAGGAGAGGAGGGACTCAGCCAGGTAGCAGCAGGCAGTGGGGACCATGGGGGAGGGGTGAAGCAGGGATGGGAAGAGGCAGAGCCCAGGTGGGGCCATCATGGCCCAGGCATCCAGCGACAGGTCAGCAGCAACTGCAGCAGGGGAGGCTTAGCCTCCCCTGGCCTATTTTACCTGCGGGGCTGTTTCATTGCTGTGTAGACATATCCTTTGATGCTAATTGCTTGCAGGCCACCAAACAGCTATCCGGTGGTAATAATTACAGATGATCCCACATTGCAAAATTTGGATCCTGATTTCAAACATCCTGAAGTTTCATGGGTATTTGGGTCTGGGAATGTCTCTAGTAACAAATTTCAGTCAATGCCAGTCTCAGCTGGATATGAAGCAGTGACTACTGTATAAGGTGACATGCTCCGTATCCCAACTCACTGCCAGACTCCTGAGCTTCTAACAAGAGTCTTTAGGGGAAAAAGTTTCATTTCATCTGAGATAAAATGGAAGTGAGTGGCTGAGAATCCAACTAATCTGTTTTAAAACAGGGGAGAGAATGCTAAGAAAAGCGAAAAGACACACTCTGGGATATTTTTAAAAACAAAGATTCTTACTGTAGGAACACTAGATATTTATGTATTGTATGATTGCGGTTCTTCCTTTACCAAGGAAGACTAAGATGGTTGGGGCATGCCAGTAGGAGGACTCCCAGTGCTGCCACTATAATTATTACTAAACAAGATGCCAGCTGGAACAGAAGGGCAGATGGACCCAGAAAGGGGTGGCCTGACAAACATGAACAAGAATGTAACCAAAGCCAGCCTGACCACCAAGAGAACACAGTGCTGCCGGGGGCAGGAAGCTATATCATCTGCTGTTTGAGAGCCACATCCTCCCAGGCACATCCATCATCTCTGTCTGAATGCAGGAAATGCGCCTTAAAAATGATTTCAAAAATAAAGATTTGCCACTCTCTAATAAAGAGCTTCTGTTAGACCAGGTGCTTCACTGACACGAGTTTAGAAAAGGTCTGCAAAGCTGATTATTTGTATTGCATCATGAATCAGGGCCCCACTGTGCAAGGCTCTGTACAAACACAGACCAAAAAAAAAGGTACCTCTCCCAAAGTGGGTTGTTTGTACAATGACCTCACTGCACATTAAGCGGTAGGGCCTGTTGTCTGGCTTGTTAAACAAGGTGTGTGTGTCCCTTTAAGGGCTAGAGAGCCAGGAAGTGACTTTCTGCTGCAGCTGCAGACCAGGTCAGCATGGGAATGTTGATCCACCCCCCAGACCTGTGGAAGGGCAGGGTGGGAGAAAGACTATATATGTCCATGCCAGCGCAGGAAAACCCCTCTTTTACGTGGACCTGGAGGAACAGCACCCACTCTCCCACCCATGAAATATCAGGTTTTTGTCAAGATCCACTGTGGGCATTGCACTAGTTGCTCCTTTCTTGGGGGCTGGGGAGGAATTTCTCCCTCACTGCCAGATTGGCTAAAGGCAAAGTAGGTTTTTGTTTTGTTTTGTTTTTTGTTTTTTGCCTTCCCCACAATGGATTCAGGAGAGGGGGCTTAGCTGGGGGAAACATGAAACAGGAATTAGGGTATGCTGGCACAGCCATTATGTAAACGTGGGGCAGATATCTAGTGCAGGTACCTGATAGGGAAAGATACATAAAATGGATTGGTAAAGGCTTTAAAGGAAGTCTTCTTTAAAGGAGCAGAACTGGGGTGGGGGTGGTTCGAGGCTGGTATGGCAGGGAGCCAACACCCCCTCCTTTATAGTTCCTCTTAACCCTCATGGGGGCGGGGGAGAGATGGTGAGGTCCCAGCAGCAGGGCTGCCCGGCGGCGGGGGGTGGCAAGTGGGGCAATTTGCCCCGGGCCCCAGAGGGGCCCCCACAAGAATATAGTATTCTACAGTATTGCAACTTTTTTTTTTATGGAAGGGACCCCCAAAATTGCTTTGCCTCAGGCCCCTTGAATCCTCTGGGCAGCCCTGCCTAGCAGTGGGTTGGCTGGGACCAGGATGGATAAGGGGCAGGGTTGACAGAAGCCCCCCAGCTATATATTTGAATGACTTGGAATTACCTGCACTGGACACTTTTATCTGCCTAGCGCTCCCAGATATATAAGCATAGGCGCTGATTCCATAGGTGCTCCAGGGCTGAAGCACCCATGGGGAAAAAATGGTGGGTGCAGAGCACCCACTGGCAGCCCCCCTATCAGCACCTCCCTTCCCCTCCCCCCCCAGCCGCCCTCCTGCCTGCTGGAGGGCCCCACGATCAGCACTTCCCCCTCCTTCCCCGCCCACCGCAATCAGCTATTTCCTGGCATTCAGGAGGCTAGGGGGTGAAGGGGGAAGAGCAAGGATGCAGAGAGGGTGGAACTGGGCGGGAAGAGGTGAGGTGGGGTGGGGGTGTGGCCTTGAGGGAAGGCATATAGTGGGGGCAGGGCCTGGGGCAGAACCAAGGGGTCGAGCACCCCCCAGCACAATGGAAAATCAGCACCTGTGTGTGTAAGAATAAAGTTGCAGCCTAATTAAACCACATCCAGTATCTCCTGTCTTCCTTCCAGCACAGCTGGACAATAAGCCCAGCACTCTTCATTACTTGTTTTCAGATGCCTTTGATATTCTTCATGTTCCTTGTTCCCTCCTCCCAACACCAAGGCCAATGCATTCCTATTCATCCCTGAACGTACCATTACCATGTGAATCTGGAGCATAGGGTATGGAAGATGGGGATACCAGATACCACCCTGATATACACAGAATAAGAACCTGAAAGAACCACAGAGTTTTACACTCACTTGGCACCAATGTTAAATGATTGCACAAGATGCAGGGCACAGGTGAGTCAATCCCATTGTATTTAAATGGAGATGGGTCAATGGGACCATTTATGAAAGCTGAGCTCTCATGAAGATGGGGACTTTCAGGAAGATTTTCCAGGAAGGTCTGAAAGACTTTGGGCCTGATTCTCTTTTATTCTAAGGCTATTTTACATAGTTGTAACAGTGCAAAGGAGCCTTTTAAAGGAGCATAAGTAGAATGTACAGTGTAAATATGCTAGAATGATGTAAAGTGTCCATAAATGAGAATCAGGCCTTCCAACTATACAAATTTGCTGCTGTAACTGTGTTTGGCAAAGGATCAAAGAAATCCTATGGACACAGAATGATGCTATCAGCTATATTTGGGCTACCAATTATTAGAAAATGGTCCTGGAACCTCTACATCAGGGATCAGCAAGACTTGGCACACAGCTCACCAGGGTAAGCTCCCTTGGCTGGCCAGGCCAGTTCGTTTATGTGCTGTGTCCACAGGTTTGGCCGATTGCGGCTCCCACTGGCCGCGGTTCGCCACTCCAGGCCAATGGAGATGGCAGGAAGCAGCGGCCAGCACATCCCTCAGCCCACGCTGCTTCCCGCAGCCCCCCTTGGCCTGGAGCAACAAACCACTGCCAATGGGAACCACAATTGGCCAAACCTGCAGAAGCAGCATGTAAACAAACTGGCCTGGCCCGCCAGGGGGCTTACCTTGGCAAGCCACGTGCCGAAGGCTGCCGATCCCTGCACTACATCTTGTGAGATGTACTATGGAGATGTTCAATGTGGAAGCAAAATAATGCAGGTTCTTGTGAGTTTTACCTACAGACAAAACTGCAGTCATGTCACTGCTGTATTCTAGCATGCATACATGGATGCAGACACACAGACACAGCCCACGTGCACTGACTGATTGTGTCACAGGTATACAGATGTTCCCCCTATTGAAAAACAATGAGGAAAATTCTCTGCTGCTATAACTCTGTTGAAGCCATTGCAGTTGCACCAGCAGAGAATTTGGCCCAATATATATAAGCATTTCTGTACCTTCTCGTTGCTAAGAAGAAAAATGTATTACACATGCCCACGTAGCATCTACCCATTGAATCACAACCCTACTTCCTGCAACACCGAAGTTTTAACTTGAGTCTCTCCTCTTAGTACAGACAGGTCCAACCTCACTTAGCTTATGAGAGCTCACGGCCCCCGGTGGTATGGTTGCATTCTGACCACTTGTACAGCTATGCATTCAGATTACAGTGAACTCACACACAGTGATAGTGCGTTTGGAAAAGTGTTCCCAGTCTCATGAACACACTGAATCTCACACAATAAAGATCTTTCCGGAGACACTAGATAATGCAAACGATCCCTACAAAGCATTCAGATATTAGTCCAGTTTTGAAAGATAACTTTTCTCACCACACACACACACACTCTCTCTCTCTCTCTCTCTCTCACGGCTGAGTCCACTTTCTTACTCTAGTAGAGCTCATACTAGCTCCACTTAACCTTTCGCCTGAGAAAAGGCTGCCAAGATGGCCCCAACAGTGTGTAAATATGTAGATTCACTTTCAAAACAATTACCTAGTCTCGGTCACTGGGAACATTTAGCCTAGCAGACCTTTTAACCTGTGTAGCAATACAGTATGCAGTAAAACATTATCCAGCTTGTTACTATTTTCCTGTTACTATTTTCTTGAATCATCATTATATTTACTCTGTTTCATTATAAAAACAAATACTTTCACCGAGAACAAACTAACTCTACAACAATAGAGATCTGAGAATTACATCCAAGCACCAGCTCTCCTCTTGATGTAATAAATACTGTACCAGCATGATAAGAACACATTTTGCCCATTTCATTTGAGAAACTCAGGGCACTTTTCTCAACACTAATTAATTATATCTGACAACGTTCATGTGATTTTGGTAACTATTATCCATAGAAATTATGGTGGTGAGCACTGTAGGAAATGCAAAATAGATTAGGTTAGAAGATTTCCCCCATTTAACAGGTAGGGAAACTGAGACCCAGAGAGATTAAATGATTTGATCAAAGTCATGCGGCATGTCAGTGACAGAGCGGAGGACAGAACCCAGGAGTCCGGCCTCCAACTCCTCTGCTCTCACTTCTACAATTCCAGCAAGCAGAGGAATTTCATGTTCATTAAAAGAAGTGTTACAAACTTCAAATAGGCATTACAAAAATCCTTTAAATCCTGAACAATCTGAACTCTAACGGTCTCATATGGTGTCTTGCTTAACATTAGGCCATTTAAACACAATATTGTGTTGTGCTGCCTTCAAAATAAGCTAACATCCCAGAGTATTTCTGGGGCTGCCACTGTACGACATCTATTATTTGTGGTGCTTAGGAGCCCCAGTCATGGATGAGGAACTGTATAAACATCTGCCCAGGTTCTTATATTGAGAGCCATCACCAGAGTATCCATGTGACAGGCTCATCATAGAGAGCCACTATGCAATACAAAGAAGAGAGAACTCCATCCAGGGAAGAATGCTAGGTACATCATCTCCTTCATGCATGATCAGGGAATAAGAATGATTCACCACAGGATGATATGAATCCATAATGCCAAGACACAAGTGAACCGAAAATATGATTGTGTAAATAAAGAGAGGACACAACCGTGTACCTGCCACGTGCAGCAATAACCGATTCCATTGCTAGTGAGGGCGGGAGTATGGAAGGACAGAGGATTTTTATTGCTGAGGAACGTGAATTTGTAACCTCAGAGAGCACTCCTGTTCTGTTTCTGCCCTCCCAAGAGGAAACAGTGGGAAGCTGAGTAGTGACAGAGGCAGAGGCTGGCATTGACAAGTGCAGAAAACACAGATCCCTCCCCTTTTATACACAACCAACAAAGAACTGCAATTGCAAAGGAAAGAGTAGGATGGTTCCCCCACAGGCCCCTTTTCCAGCTCAGCAAACATCACACATTGGAGCAGTTTACCCTCACAGGGCATCTCTTAACTATGTTTAACTCCTTCTCCTTGCAGACACACTGCAACCCTCCTCTAGAAAAGACAGTTTCTTCCCAGCACCATTTCACTCTCAGCTGAGATCCTCCAGCACCGGCATTGCACTGAAAAGGGATGGGACATCCAGTCTATTTCACATACCCTGGGGAGGAGCAAATCCCTTTTGTCTAATTTCAAGCATACACAGAGACAGTGACTTGAACTCATGTGCATCATTGGGTTCATGTTGAGCTTAGGAGAAAGTATGTGGCAAAAAGGAGCAAATAGAAGACAATACTATGAAGAAATCGGAGCAGAGTGAAACAAGCACTGTGCCAGCAAGAGGTGCTTGGGTGATAGCTGCCGTTGAGGCCAATACACCAGAGTTGAACCAAAGGACCGCCAGGGCTAAGAGCATGAACTGTTACAGAATAAGCCACAACTCTGTGCTTGGGAGCCTTGGACATCCACTGGTGAGTGTGTTACCCTTGCCTGAGGTGTTTAACACACACACTTTGGCTAGCACGTGTGGGCCAGAGCCTTTGGGTGGAGTCCGAGAGCCCTGCTGAGGGGCATATGCACCCACAGCCTCAGTGCAAAAAACAGCAAGCACACATTTGCATAAAGTTAAATTTATGGGAATTAAATAAACGTGCAAACCTGCTTGGAGCTGGGAAGACAGAAACACATACAAAAATACACTGAAGACTACGGGAGGAAAAGGAGGAGAGAGAGAAAGAGGGCTGGAGCACGACCCCAGCATTTGGCATTTCAGTTTAAACCTCACCAGGCGGACTGCAAAAAATGGGGAGGGGAGGCAGAGGGAGAAGGAACTTAAATGGTCCACATTTGAGTGACCGGCATTGCAACCTAACACATGAGGTCACAACACCACTCAAATTTGGCCTAACTGCCCCTCTATCATGCCAGTCGGGAAAAGGCTGTGCTGTTAAGCCTGCCCCTCTCCTCTCCCCACCTCACCCCACAGATCCACCCCTGCCAAGTTCAGGTTCTCACACATGGGGGGCATGGCCCATTTTAAAAGGTGGAGGTCAATGGCTCTTCGTGTACCCCCTCTCCCGTGTATCCAGCACTTATATACCCACAATATTTGGTGTTAAGCCCCATTCCTGCCATGACATTGCATTTTAAAAGTGCTTGACTTGGAGTCCCCCTCACTTCAGACACCAGAAGGAGTAGCAGCTGAAGCCTTCTCTTCCCCCCACCCCACTGAGGCCAGAGGAATGCCTGAGAGAGGGGTCACTGCTGGAGCAGCAGCTGTCACAGGTGCTGAATCCAGGCTGTCACTCAACGCTTGCCACAGCACTGATTGGCTGGCCTTTTCCAGGAGGGAGGAGAAAGGGGATGGCTAGCCAATCAGGCAGGGATTTCTCCACAGGCTAATGGATCACCCCCAGACTTGGCAGAGCTGGGTCAGGCATCTGGGAAAGGCTCAGAAGGGGCCAGCACAGGAGTGCCTGGCATGCAGGAGCCTCCTGCTCCAAGTGACATCAGGGATGTAGGCTGGAGGAGCCTTAGCTTGTTGACTTGGAGTCCTCCTGATGGCTGTGGGCCCATACAGAAGGGCTAGAACCAAACAGTAAAACACCAGGTTCTGCTGATGTCACACATCATGGAGGGGCAGCTGCATCTCCTGATGCAGATAGCACAGCTTCTGGATCCCAGAAACCCTAGCTATCCCCTGGGAGAAATTCTGCTTCCCCTCTACCTGCATGGCTGGGGGACAAGGGCTGGGCTGTTGTCCCCAAGTCCTGCTGCTGCTGCAATGCCAGCTGCAGATGCTGTATCTCGGAAGTTTGAGTGGTGGCTCTAGGTCAGACCTAGACTGGAGACTGCAATTTTCATAGCTGCTGATGAGCTAATTTAATTATTTGTGGGTACTTTTGAAAATGACCCCAAGGCTTCCATTGCACCAGCTCTTTCTGAAGCTCTGCTGCAAATGTCCTTTGCATGTGCAGCTGCCCTGGCTTGAATCTTTCCAGAAGATGAGCACATTACTCTGTTAAGTTAACTGCTGTGAGTAGAGCACAGAACTGGGATGAAGGGTTTTCTTTTTATTTTAAATGTTATTGTTTCTTCTTTCTGAGCATGGCAGCTCTCCTGGTGCCCCAAGAACAGGACCATCAGTAAAAGGACCTCACTTTGCATTGAAATAGCTGCTGCAAGCATTCAGCCCAGACACAGGGACTGGGGCCCTGATCTTGGAGTGTGCTGAGAGTCCTTAACTCCCCCTGGGAGCTGAGGATGTTCAGCAGCACCTTGCAAGATCAGGCTGCAAAGTAAGAAATTTCAGTCTGTAATTTCCCTCTAGCTGACTCAGCTGAAAACTGCATCTCTTGATGGATTAACCCAAGGGAATGATCACCCAGGTGAGCAGACCCAGCACAGCCATTGTCAGTGAGTGCTTTTTGCTTGGGACAGGCCAGTGAATCCCAGACTAAAGTTTCTTGCCTTAACAGATTCCTGTTATATCAGAAGTGTACATTTTAATTTTAAAATGTAATATTAAATACATCTCAGCTATGTGTCTGGTCACAGCAATATACAGATTTGTGTGCTCAGCCAATGGCTGCAGCTTTCTATTAAGAGGTACAGTGTAAAGAGGCACTGAGAATTAGGTAGCCATGTCTGCATCACTCACATTTGGTTCCCCACAGAAATTCTTGGCTCACTGAACAATGCTTAACACAGGCTTCTTTTATTGTGGTTTTGACCAGTTGGGATCAGGCTACCTGCTACTTGATTATATTTTTCATTGTTTATGTAGTGCCCAAGAGTGTTTCACGGTCATGCGGGAAGGCAGGTCCTTCTCCCTAGGATGTGACAGCCTAGAGGTCTGATCCCATAAATGCTTACTACAGAGCATAGTGCCACTAACATGAGTGGCTCCATAGGCGTTTGGAGGTCATTGAGAAACATAACAGTGATGCTCTCATTGGGCCAACCATGTCCTTCCATTCCTTCTCTCACAATAATTAAATTTTCATAAATTCATAAATTCTGTCTTAACTAGAGATGGATCCAAACATCTATGGGGAAGTTCAAGACAGGGTCAGAATTCAGAGGGTCTCACATTCTACAGTGTCATGTGAAGAAATTATATATCATCTCATGATCCAACCCAGTAACATTCTGGAGTTGTCTGTATACAGAAAGCACTGGCCACAAAATTGTAGTGGTGTCCACTAGGGAACTGTGCTCACCCAGTTTCTTCAGCATCATAAAAAAAATGGTTTCCTATTCATTTGATTTCCTCCTGTCACCCACCTGATTCCATTGTGGATAATTCTATAAGCAGGTGGTTGGAGGGATGCAAGTGTTGAAGAGATCTCTATCCTTTCTCTCGTCAGGAATGGTAGACACTTGAATTACATGCAGAAGAGCTTTTTGCTGTCCATTACTAAATATTGGCCTGAGAAACTAGTGTGAACTTCACTCAGGTTCCAGAACACCTACTTTTAAATTACTGAAACATGATGCTTCTCTTCTTCCTTCAGCTGCAGCAGGAGGTAGAGTTGTTTGACTGATACAATACAAGATAATCTCCTTTTATATATTTGCTTTAGCTATATTTTACACAACCCTGTTCATGTAATAGATCCCACAGCAGAAGTGAATGGGAGAAACCACAGAAAACACAAACACACTATGCCTGTCACTTGCTCTTCAAAAATGGAGACAGTAACTGTATTTCTTGAGTATCAGGGGGGTAGCCGTGTTAGTCTGAATCTGTAAAAGCAGCAGAGAATCCTGTGGCACCTTATAGACTAACAGATGTTTTGGATCATGAGCTTTCGTGGGTGAATACCCACTTCGTCAGATGAATGTAGTGGAAATTTCCAGGGGCAGGTATATATATGCTAGCAAGCAACTAGAGATAACGAGGTTGTTCAATCAGGGAGGATGAGGTCCATGTTTCTAGCAGTTGAGGTGTGAAACCAATTGGAGGAGAAACTGGTTCTGTAGTTGGCAAGCCATTCACAGTCTTTAGTTTCAACCCTGAGCTGATGGTGTCAAATGCAGATGAACTGAAGTCAGCAGTTTCTCTTTGAAGTTCCTGTGTCCTGAAGTTTTTTATGCCTGCAGGATGGCCACCTTAAGGTCTGCTATAGTGTGGCCAGGGAGTTTGAAGTGCTCTCCTACACGTTTTGTGTATATTGCCCATTCCTAATATCTGATTTGTGTCCATTATTATCCTTTCCGTTAGAGACTTTCCGTTTGGCCGATGTACATAGCAGAGGGGCATTGCTGGCATATGATGGCGTATATTACATTGGTGGACGTGCAGGTGAATGAACCGGTGATGGTGTGGCTGATCTGGTTAGGTCCTGTGATGGTGTCGCCGGTGTAGATATGTGGGCAGAGTTGGCATCGGGGTTTGTTGCATGGATTGGTTCCTGAGCTAGAGTTACTATGGTGCAGTGTGCAGCTACTGGTGAGAATACGTTTCAGGTTGGCAGGTTGTCTGTGGGTATTTCTTGAGCAACACAATTCAAGGGCACCACCACTAAAGGCTCCAGTTCTAAAGTTGCATCCCCAGTTAGTTACTGGGAGTTTCTTAAAGTAAAGCATTCCCTGACAGTGAATTATACAACTATGGGTTTTATTGGTCACATCTACACTGCTTGGATAGCCTGACTATGCTGACTAAAGTCCCATCCCAGCATTCACTGCACTAAGTGAAAAAACCTAGCTTGTGTTGTCAAGGATCTAGGCTCCTGTTTGGTTACTCTGAAGTCCTGATTAATAACTGAGAGTTGATGTATCAAGAGCATTGCATCTAGAAGTCACCAAATGGGCTAGATAATTTCAGAGCTTTAAACAAGAATATAAAGGAGCCTAGAGATCAGTGGGAAACACAAAACTAATGCCTTGATCGAGAGCTATAATAAATTAGTTCCAGTTATCACACTAAAATCTTCCTTGTACAGGGGATTCAGTTTCCCTTGAAAACAAAGAACAATTCCGTATGTGAGGTACTAGTGAATCTTGTTTTCACTGCCCAGCACGAACATGTAGACACACAATTTTTTTTCTTTTCACATTTTTGTCTGATGACTTGCATGACAAGCCTAATAGAAGCTTAAACAAATAATCCAAAACACACAAAATGTAAGACTGTTTTACATTAAGTCCTAAAGCACTTTGCTGTCTGAAGGAAGAAATTATAATAAAACGTTAGAACAAAAATAAGCCATGTATGGAAAGAAAAAAAAAATACTCTCTTAAAAATGGCTCAGTACTATTGAGCCCCCAAATACTGTATCATTGGGCATGGAGCTTTCCTGCTCCCAGAGTCTATTTGGGCAATGAGGCTTTTAATTTGTGTGCCTATTTTACACAGCTGCACATATCACTGACGATGTGCAAAAGTTACTGACTTGCAAAAACCCTTCACCCTTTAAGAGAATTTTTCTGGCTTGTGGAAGCCTATATTTGAACACAGCCCATATTTATGCTCTTGGGAAGCTTTTACCCTGGTCATATAATACTGGAACCAAAATCAGCTCTTGGGACCAGGATAAAAGGTTTTGCTATGAAAGACTCAGCAAGTCTGACTCTAGTGCCTGCTGACATCCCATCCTTGAGTTGGAGCTAATCACTTGAGAGGTGCTTAGAGGTTATTTTGGAGCCTATATGAAGGACAGAAAGCCCTATAGGTTTTGGCATGTTGACTCCTTCTTGCTTATCCTCAGAGTTTAAGTGGAAAGCATTTTTTATCTTTACGCATGTTATAGTATTAGAAACGCATGTGATAGATTGCAGAGAAAGGGCTGGGGGTTTTATAGCTCTGTGAATTTCATCTGGGGGAAAGTGGACTGACTGTCCCTGGACAGTAGCAATAAATGCTGCTGAATGACTTTGTGCTTAAGACTCTAGACTGGGATTCAGGATATCTCAGTTCTGCTTTTTCTTCCTCCAAACTAGACTTCCTATATGACTTTGGGCAGGTCAGTCTTGACGTGCCTCAGTTCCTCATCTTTAGAATGGACTTAATAGTACTGCCCTACCTCCCAGGGATGTTTGTGAGGTGCTCAGAACTAATGGCAATGGAGGCCATTTGGGTACTCTGGACAGCATTACAACAATGAAAGGTAAGGAGATTTGACTTGCCCCACACCACATCAGGCCCCTTCTTACCTGGCAGGACCATCTTTAGTTGAGGCTCATAAATTTTAAATGTTTATATTACAGTAGCAGCCAAAGGCCACATTCAGTATCAGGGCCCAAACTGCTGAATGAAATACATATGCAGACGGAGACAATCCCTGTCCTCAATACCTTACACTCTAAGAGTCCATAAATAATACCCCTTAGTGTGGTACTCCCAAATTAGCTAGGCTGGAACAATCCTCTTTAAAAACAGTTTGGGAAAGAGAAAGGAAGGGAAGAAAGAGAGAGAGAGAACGAACACACACCACCAGCACCTCAAAGCCCAAGAGAGGATTTTCTAGAGAAAGATTTTTCTTGGCAAGACCTGATCAATATTTTACTTCCTGGCTCATCTAGGGAAAGCCTCCCCCGAGGGACACTTCAGACTTCCGGGATTGAGCATCCTATTTCATTTCCTGCCTTCAAGCTTTGCAGGGCTCCAGTCCTGTCAGCACAGCACAGAGTTTATCCGCAGAGACACACTTTAAAAAACTATATTGTAACAAGGAAAGCAAATAATTTGAACTGTTTTAAATCAGGATTTTCCCTCCTGCTGTGTTAATTATAACCTTCCTGAGGGGGGTCATGAGCTCTTGGTTGACTTGCAGCTCCAATGGAGTTTGGAAAAAAGTGATGAATATTAAACAACACAATCTCTATTACAGGAATATATAGACAGATCCTTAACAGGGAAAAGTTCTGCGAGACACAGAGTGCATTGCAAATATAACCTTTACAATTCTGATTGTGCATAGCAGCTGCTAGAAAGAAATACCAGCAGGAATGGAAAAATGTTTCCATTTATTTTAACAGGCCTTGTGCCACTAAATCTGGAATTGGGATGGGGGAGGTCCATCATGGAAATAATAGGTGTTTTGATAATTCACTTGATCAACAAACTAACTTCATAGCTGCTTTTATAAGATACTATAAATGCCATTTACACCCAAACCAGTAAAGCACTGGGCAACCCAAAGAGTTAGTTCAAATCTGTTTAAAGAGTGGAAATTGGCTCCCACCAGAAACTAAAAACTGAACTTTAGACCACTTCCTTTACCTAGAAACAAGGCATGGAGGAATTTCCACAAATCCCAAGGCTGTCATGACTTCCACTTCTAGACTTGGAAAAAGAAATATCAGGATATTCTTTTGTTGTTCCAGCTCACTCACTGTTTGATCTGTTTTTCTTCAGCTGAGCCAATTAAAGGATCCTGTTTTGCCCAGGAAAAAGCCTAAATCAGTAACAAACAGCAAGCTTTCTTCTCCGATTTTAATGAATTGTTCTTTGAGATGAGTCCAACCTGATGCCTTGCTTTGGTCACTATGTTTTAATGCTTAAACCAGTGAGTCTCAAACTTTTTTTTTTACTGGCGACCCCTTTCACACAGCGAGCCTCTGATTGCGACCCCTCTAATAAATTAAACACACTTTTTAATATATTTAACACCATTGTAAATGCTGGAGGCAAGCAGCATTTAGGATGGAGGTTGACAGCTCAGGACCCCCCATGTAATAACCTCATGACCCCCGAGGGGTCCCGAGCCCCCGTTTGAGAACCCCTGGCTTAAACCGTACTGTGGCCAGAAAACCATGTGGACAAGGGGGATCCAGTGGACATAGTGTACTTAGATTTCCAGAAAGCCTTTGACAAAGTCCCTCACCAAAGGCTCTTATGTAAATTAAGCTGTCATGGGATAAAAGGGAAGGTCCTTTCATGGACTGAGAACTGGCTAAAAGACAGGGAACAAAGGGTAGGAATTAATGGTAAATTCTCAGAATGGAGAGGGGTAACTGCTGTGTTCCCTAAGGGCAGTCCAGGACCAATCCCTATCATATTTATTCATAAATGAATTGGAAAAGGGGTAAACAGCGAGTGGGCAAGTTTGCAAGATACACTAAACTACTCAAGATACGTTAAGACCAAAGCAGAGTTGTGAAGAACTTCAAAAGATCTACAAACTAAGTCGAATTGGGCCAACAAAATGGCAATGAAATTTAATGTGGATAAATGTAAAGTTGATGCACATGTGAAAACCATAACAACTATCACATACAATAGCTGGGGGCTAAGTTAGCTACAACAGTCAGGAAAAAGATCTTGGCGCATTTGTGGATAGTTCTGCTGAAGATGTCACGCAGTGTTGCAGAAGGCAGTCAAAATAAAACAAGATGTAGGGCATCAGATTAAAAAGGGGATAGAGAATAGATGTGAGAATATATTTTGCCTTATATAAATCCATGGTACTCCCACATCTGAATACGTTGTACGGATGTGGTCTCCTTAACTCAAAAAGATATTCTAGCACTAGAAAAGGGCAACTTAAAATGATTAGGGGTTTGGAGAGGGTCCCATATGAGGAAGATTAAGAGGCTAGGACTCTTGCAGCTTGGAAAAGAGGAGACTAAGGGGGATATGCTAGAGGTATATAAAATCATGAGTGAATGTGGAGAAATGGATGAGGAAAAGTTATTACTTATTCTCATAAATACATAGAATTAGCGGTCACCTAATGAAATTAATAGTTAGCAGGTTTTAAAACAAATAAAAGGAAGTTCTTCTTACACACAGCGCACAGTCACGTGTGAAACCTTAGCTGAGGAGGTTTGTGAAGGCTGGGACTATAAAAATGTTTAAAAGGGGAACTGGATAAAAATTCCATGGTGGCATAAGTCCATAAATGGCTATTAGCCAGGAAGATAAAGAATGGTGTCCCTCGCCCTGTTCATCAGAGGATGGAGATGGATGCAGGGAAGAGATACTTGATCAATTCCTGTGTAGCTCCCTCCCTCTGGGGCACCTGGCATTGGCCACTGTCGGTAGACAGATACTGGGCTAGATGGACCTTTGGTCTGACCCGGTACAGCCGTTCTTATGTTTATGTAAAAAGAAAGGGTTACATGCATTTCTACTACTTGCTCACTCTATCAAAAGAAACATCGTATTACTGTATTTATTAAATTGTCTCTCTCTTAGATCGCTTATCCTCCTGCTTTTGTTCATGTAACAGTGGGACTACAGCAACTGCTAACATAGAGAAGCAATATTAGGAAAGTATTTACAGGTCCTTAACTGTCTTCACTGTGGTACGTGTTTTGTCCATTTTGAAAGTATCAATCTCTCCTTCTGTTGTTTCCCTCTCTTCTCTGCAAATGCTACTTTGTTGTCTGGTCCTTCTCTCCCTGCATCTCTCTTCCTGATGTTTGGTTCCCTTTGCATCTCTGGGCATATTGTCTGGATCCTTTACTTGTTCCCCCCCTATATATTCCTCTCCCATTGGCAGCTAACAGCTCCATTCCCACCAGCGGCTGTGGTTGCAGAGTACAGTTCCCATTTCCCCTCATGTTGCGGTGACCCCTAAGCTCCTCCTCCTCCTTTCCAGCTACTCCAGGCTTCTGGGCTATTCTTTGCACTTAACAACCTGGAGGAGGTGTGAAGAAGCAGATGGAAACAAGGAGCAGAGCCAGCATCATGTGACCAGCCAGCCGACCACCTGCAACTTCTCTGCAGACTAGTTTCAAAACCGCTAGTCTAGTGTATAGAATCTGCTAATCAAGGCCTGTTAATTCTGCCAGAGTCAAGCATGCTAGCAGTCCTTGATCAGCCAGCTAAGTAGGATCATAGGATCACAGATTATTAGGATTGGAAGGGACCTCAAGAGATCAGTATATCGGATCTCTAGCATAGCGTATCCATGCAATGCTAGTTTCCACAAGGGTCCATCTTTTCCATTTCTTCCCTTAATTCTGGTTGAACTCTGGAAGGAAAAACTCCCATTCCTTGGATTTACAAAAAATCTGATTGCTATTAAATTACAAGATTTAAATAAATAATATTCGCTTGTAAAGTCTCAAATAGCCACCATTGTGTTGCAGTATTTTTATATCCAACAAGGAAACCCCAGTACAGAGAGATTAAGTGACTGCCCCAGGTTGCATAGCCAGTGAGTTTGAAGTAATTAGAAATTATAATAAACAAAAATTATTCAATCAGAAGCATAATTACAAACAATACAATAGGGAATAAATGACTTCAAGTCTAAGGAAACATCCATACTTCAGGCAGGCAGGAGAGAGACATGAACCTTGAAGTTGATGGAGGACTGATTTCTTGTTGTTCAACTGATGTAATTACTGTAATTTCCTACCTATAGGGAGAAGTCAAAAGGGGAAGTGGGTGGTGTGTGTGTCATCAGCACTGACTCAGTGCCCCATTTGACATTAGCCAGTGCTGTGCTGTGGAAGCTGCCACGTTTTAGAGGAGATATATCCAAATTATATATTATTAATATAGTACTACATGAGAAATCATAACCACTTTTGGTCATTAAAGATCTCACTGACTGCACTACTCATAAGCATAGCTGTGTTAACTTCAGTGTCCTTACCAAAATTCCAGGTCATATTTGCCTACCTAATATTCTATTACTTTTGAAGTCACAAAAGTGTCTAAACTGTTGTGCGGTCTTACTGTGCGCTGTCAAACAGCTGCTGTGTGCCACTGTAGAGGTAATTTCATTTCAGCAGTTGAAGTGATCCGACTATAACCCATACTGATGTAATAAGGATGTTATGAGCCTTAATTAGCTCATGTTTATAGAGTGCTTTTAGATTCCTGGAAGATAGATACTACAGACAGGGGAAAGTACAATCATTATTATTAATAAACATCCTCCAGCTCATGCAAGTTGAAACCTGACTGCTGCATCCATTTAATTCCAGCTCTGCTTTACAAATCTGGTGGTACTGAATGGGGTTCAACCCTGCGAAATGACACCAAGAGCTCCTCCTCACTGCTCTAGAGATTAGCTCCTTCCAAGTCTACCATCCCCTTCTGTCAGTCATTCGTGCGCCGTGCCATCCTCCTTTCTCTGTGATTCAGGATACTTTCTTCATGGCTTGGACCTCCAGCCAGGCCACTGTGTTTTTTCCCCTTCCCGGGGTTTATCAAAGTCTTTCCATTCAAAATGGCAGTTTTCTCCCTCACTATGCCACTTCCCCAGTGGCTGGTAGAAGAACCTGGGCTACCCTCTACTCTGGGTTCCAGCTCAGGGGCCCTCTAATTAGCAGTCATGGTCTGCAGTGACTTGCTTTGTTGCCATTTCACTGAGCCTTTGCCATCTCTCTCTCTCTCAGGCTTTCACTCCACCACTGTTCTGGATAAATCTGTCCTTCAGGGCCTGGATCCCAGAGTTTCTACTCTGCCCCTCGGTTTCCTTCCTCTCCTCTCTAACATCCAGAGAGTGGCTGCAGACTACCTCACCACTGCCCACTTCCTGGCTCTTTAATAGCTCTGCCTGTTCCTTCTCAGCTTGGCTTCATCATCATTCAGGGGGTTACTTAGACCACAGTGGAGGGGAATTAGGTGGCCTATCTGGTTAATCAGCCCCTTGTCATCCTCATCAACATCTTCAAGGCTAGTGTAAGGTGAACATTCCATCACAGCCTTTTAGATTATTTTAATGGCATCTATGGGGTACCAGGGAGAAGGCTGATCTCCTGGACCTCTGGGTCCTGGACTACCCTAAGGCTCATCACCATGGCTTGAACCCAGAAGCAAACAGGAAGTGCAAGTGTAATGTTTTTAGAAGTGCTTGTCCCATTCAGTTGTTGGGCAACTGTTCTCAACTAGCTGGAGTCTCCATGTGGGCAATAATGTGACAGGATCCTGGGGTGCAGCCTGGGACCACTGTGCCCCCTTAACTCTCCAGCCTGGGCTGTCTCACACAATGCTTTTGCTAGTGACAACCAGCAAACCCCTCCTGGCACTGTGATCACTCAGCGCAACAGCATGTGGCAGTCCCCACCCAGATCGATTGCATGAATGTTCCCAGAGCCGCTCATGAATCACACAGAGAAAGGCACCAGCCAAATCCCCCCCAGCTCCCAGCCTTGTACCTCAGGAATATACGAGCAGTGCAAATTTATTAATTGGTTCACCGCTTCATCAATGGAACATGGATATACACCAACCTTTGTAAACCTGAGCAAACTTCCTTGCCAAACGCTTCAGGCAAACTCACTGGTAAAGGTAAACAATTAAACACATTTATGGACCACAAAAGATAGATTATAAGTGATGAGCAAAAAGTTGGAGTGGTTACCAAAATAAAATAAAATATAAGCATGCAGTCTAAACTCTCAACCCTATTAGACTGGGTAACTTCTAGATTAAGCTGTTTTTCTCACCCCACTGGACATTGCATTTCAAAGTACCCTGGCTTTACCCTTGAAACTTGGGCCAGTCCCCTCTGTTGGAGTCTTCAGTTTTCTGAGTGTCCTTGTTGCTTGCAGCGTAGGTGGGGGAAAGGAGAAATGCAAAGCATGGGGCCCCTGTGTTCTGTTTTATACCCTTATTCCATGTGCTTGGAGAACACAAGTCCAGGCATGTCTGGTGGGCATTGCTGAGTCTCCAGGCAGGGTTGAGCAATTCCCCTGGTGTGGCCTTATGTAGGTGAGTCATTGAATTGTAACTCCCTTGCTGGACAATGGCTGTTGATGGGTTGTTCGATACACACCCAGGTGTTGGTTACTTTCCTTGCTGTTGTCTCTGGGGAGCTAATATCTGGCTGATTCTCCAATTTACAGCATGTTTTACTGACAACCATGCAACAGAATCTCATAACTTCATATGCACTAATGATATACATATTTAGATAGAACGGTAGGGTGACCAGACAGCAAGTGTGAAAAATCAGGATGGGGGTAGAGGGTAATAGGAGCCTATATAAGAAAAAGGCCCAAAAATCGGAACTGTCCCTATAAAACTGGGACATCTGGTCACCCTATGAACAGTGACTTTCACCATATCATAACCTTTCCCCTGATACCATACATGGTATGCTTCATAGGCAAGATCACAGTTATATAAAAATGAGAAATATGGGGATGACAGGGCACTCCCCCAAGGTATAGAATGTCACAGAGAAGGAGCACATTACAGTGCACTAGCCTGCAGGGGACAAAAGTGTGGATAACAGTTACAAGACCCAGATTAGAGAGGAATGGCTGCAACCTTCTGGCTAGCTTTTGTGCTCCACAACTAATACATGCCACTGCTGCTACCTGACATCCCAGGAGCAGCAACGAACCCAACTGGATGGGATAATAGGGCCGTGAACCATTTTGGAGGCAGGTGTGTACACTCTTCACAGCTGAGTCAGAAAAACTCTCTACCCACTTCTATGTCTCCCTCTCCAACAGTTCTCTTTTCCATCTTACCCTGATTGATCTGCAGCCTGCTTTTTCATCCCGATCCTCGTCTCACTCATGAGTAGGAGACTAACGAAAGACAGTAGAACGGGAGTCCAAAGAAAAGGAGATACAGAGTAGAATACCATCTCCCTATAGATAACACTACAGCCCAAGCACTCACACTCTCTCTTATTGGCTTCTACAAATTGAACCAAATGAGTCACAAGATGGAACTATATGGAATCCTGCATGTGAAGACCCTCGGAGATGAAACATTTCACAGTACAGCTCTCTGACAGAAAGGAGTGTAGCCAATGGAGTGACTTCCACCCAACAACGCCAGATCCTGCAGATAGGTCAACAATACCCCACATCCCAGGCTATCAATGGCTCCAGATAAGAATAAAATGTCCATGCGATTTTATTTGTTACTAGAAGGAAATCATCAACCATTGATATCAACACAATCTCCATCTTCTACCAGAACAACTAGGACTGAAGAAATCTATGGAATCCAAGCCTCAGAGGATTTTGTTAATGGATTTTTCTTCATGATTTAGTTGAAGCAATTCCTATCTGGAAAAAATATATATTAATTTGATTCCTTGTAAATTTTTTCAGAACCCTACTGTTGTATTAGATCTGTCTTTTTGATAACATCGTATCATACAGGGACTCATAACCAGAGATTCTATGTGCTGTTTACTTTCCATTTGTCCATATGTTCCCCACAAATCCAGCCTCGCCTCCGTTTTAAGTTTATACTTAGAAACTGTAATTGCAGTAGATGAATAAAGGCATGACAGAAGACGGAAGCAACACAAGTGAAAACAAACATACCATATGTTTCAGTTTCCTTCATTCCCCAAGAAGCGAGATTCTGTGAAATGCTCTAATGTTTTGATCATGTTATCCTGAGAGACATAAAAACTGTTCCAGAAAAATGCATTCTAAGTCACTAAAGTGTGACTGGAAAACTAGTATCAAAGCAAGGGGTAGCTGGCTCCTCTTTTGACTGTCATTCAGAAATTTCAGGTCACAAAGTAGGACTGGAGTCCCTTTCAACACTGAGACCACAGTTCAATCAGAACAATACTGAGCACTTACATAACACTGGATGTGCCTAATTCAACCCTGGTGCATTCAACAGAGTTAAATCAGGGATACATTTTGCTTAACTTGTTCAAACCACTGCACAAACATTAACTACTTAATTCTCACAACCCCCATGGGAGATAGCTAAGAAAGTATTATCTGCTTTATATAAAAATGTGGGAAGTAATGTTGAGAGGATGCACTTATCCAATGCCACACAGTGTGTCAGTAGCAGAGCCAGGGTTAGAACACAGGACCTGATGCCACCCATCAGACTGTGCTTGTCATCTCCAAAGGCATTCAAGGCCAACATTTTCAAAAGTAGCCTCTGACTTTGGGTGTCACAGTGTCTAGGTGCTCAACAAGGGGCACACTGTGCCTGCTTTTCAGAGCTGTTCACGACCCACAGTTCCTGGTGGAAGTCAGTGGCAGCTGTGGCTCCTCAGCACTTCTGAAAATCAGGCACAAGGTACTCATGATCCTCAGCTATGCTGAGGTCACACACACTACAACCGACAAGAGTTAGGCAAAGGTGGCTGTGACCCAATGTTCCATCATTCCTGAGACTGACTAGAGCCTAAATCAACCCTCTGTGTAAGTCAGAGTTCCCTGGGGACTGTTCCACCAGAATTTAATGAGCTCTGGCCCCACCTCCTGAGTATCCTAGGGACCATTCCATCAGCTGAAGATTGTCAGAATGAATGAACTCTGACCTCAACCCTTTAGTCTCTTAGGGATTGTTCCACCACTCAAGATGCCCAGCATGTAGTGTGCCCTGGCCTGGCCCCCTCCCAACCTCAGCTTCACCATCTGCATACCCCTAGAGGATTCACGTAGTAGGAGAATCCTCTTGTCATAAACAGATGGTTAAGGGTTGAGAAGCTCAGTGAACCTGGCTGACACCTGACCAGGGGACCAATGGGGGGACAAGATACTTTCAAATCTTGGTGGAGGGAAGTCTTATGGTATCCATTGTTGTGTTGTGGCTTTCTTGTCTTTGACGTCTTCGCTCTCCCAAGCGTACCATGTCGGGATGTCATACTGAGACGGCGCTGACCATGTCATTCAAGACCTCTCAGCTCTAGTGCTCAAATGCCAAATGTATATCTGAACTGCAGACATGCTATTACATATTCGTCTTCAAGCAAGTTGTCACAAAGGTGGTCGCTAGGCCTATACACGCGCAGAATGTCAGTTTCTGACTGATAATACGGTTTTGGCGTCATTGTGATTAAAACTGTGTCTTATTGCTACTGGATCCGCAGCGTTGTTTTATACCACTCCTGTGGCTCATACTTGCTGTTGACACTTCTGATGATGATTCTTCAGGTGGCGAGACGATAGGGCGCAACAAGCGGTGGGAGCATGATCGATCATACCTAGCTCTCTATATTCGCCATATCCTGAAGACTATCCATGGTGAACATATCCGACATTGCCTCTCTTCGAAGCTCCTCCATTGTCAATCATTTTTACTCAATGCACATGATAAATTTTACGCTCCTTCCTTTCTTTCTACATACAGCTTCTTTTTAAGAACCTGATTGATTTTTTCCTTGTTTTAGAATCCAAGGGCTTGAGTCTAAACTCACCAGGGATTGGTGGGGGGAAAGAAGGGGGAGGGTTAATTCCTCTTTGTCTTAAGAACCAAGGAGTTTGGATCTGTGAAGCTTCCCAAGGCAACCCAGAGAGGGGGGAGTCTGGGGGGAAAAGGAGGGGATGGTTAATTTCTCCTTGTTTTAAGACCCAAGGGGTTTGGGTCTGTGTTCCCCAGGGAAGGTTTTGGGGGAACAGAAGTGTGCCAGACACAGACTTCTGGCTGGTGGCAGAGTTACCAGATCTAAGCTAGGAATTAAGCTTAGAAGGGTCCATGCAGGTTTCCCACATTTTTACTCTAAAGTTCAAAGTGGGGGAAAAAACCTTGACACCTCTGCTTCCACCTTTTCAGCTGTGTCATGCTGTGTGAGCAGCAAAAGCAGCCAGGAGGGCCCAGGATCTGACCTGATATCTCGATTTGGGCACCCAAAAACCAGAGACCTACAAAAGTTGTAAACTCTTCTGAAAGCGTGGCTGCATATCTGTGGTTCTTCCAATGAACACTGAAGAATCTATGGAAATAACTCTATTTTTATAGCCAAAAAAAGAAAAAAAATTGCTTCTAATTTCATATCACCACTAACGAGTATAAATGCACCAGAAGAGCTGCATGTGGTATATGCTGCCAACTGCTTAATGGTTACCACATTTGCTTATGTGTGGTCTGTTCTCTATGGATAGCCATTTTTGACATATACATTCCTAATGTTCTTGGAAATGCTATACATCAAATGCACTGCCATCATACTGTATTATCCTGATTTATCTAGCACTTTTACTACTGAGGTGCTGGCATATGCAACACTGACGTTGCTGAGGCCAAGTCTACACTGCAAAATTTTCTCAGCATAACTCCATATATACTCGTTCATTAGCCTGTTCGTTTATAAGTCGATCCCCAAAGATGGATAGGTAAAAATAGCAAAAACTGTATGACCCTTTCATAAGCCAACCCTATGGAGCCACTTCCCGCAGCTTCCATTGGCTGGGAATGGTGAACCACGGCCACAAGGAGCTGAGGGGCTCCATTCCTGCAGATGCTCCAGGTAAACAAAACAACAATATATTATTCAATCTAATGATTCCATAGAGTTTAAAATCATCAGTTTTTGGTGTAGACCTGTTTATAAGCCGACCCTCGCTCTATGATGCATCACTTTTTTACCAAAAATATTTGGCTTATGAATGAGTATATATGGTATGTTCATCACGATTTTGAGAAAAAAACAACACACCACATCACCTAACTGCCATAGCTATGGTCAGCAAAAACCCCAAAGTAGATGCAACCGTGTAAACAAAAGAGTGCTTCTGTTGCTGTAGCTAGTATCATCTGGGGAAGTGGTGTTACTATGTGGCCAGCAAAACTCCTTCTTTCAGCATATGCTATGTCCACTCTTAGCGGGCTCTGCCAGCACAGCTATACTGGCAAAACATTTATAGGGTAGACAAGGCCTAACTCTGCTACTGGGAAAGAAGGCGGCAATGAGAGAGAAGAGGATGGCATAGCACTCCCTTTGCTGGGGCTGTGTCTCGTCCTAGTGAGACAGCCTGACTCCATCAATCTCGGTTAAGGAATAAGAGTCACTCTTGATCGCGTACCTCCCATGTGGGAGTACTCAACATGCACCCACAAGCTTTCAAACTGGCCCAGGTCCCTATGCCCAGTGGTGGTATCTAGGAAGAGTACAGTGCTTGCAGAGAGTTCAGTTTAGTATTCTACAGATCAGAGAATTCCTATTCGTGGCAGCCATTTGACATCTAAGGAGGAGCTGCTCCAAAGCTGTGCTGATGAGTGTAAGATCCCAAGGCCAGTCATATATAGCTCCCTGCTGCAGGTGACTGGCAGTGTAAATTGCTCCAATTTTGCCTCTCTTATGAGCCTTTTAGTCATGAGCAAAGATTGATACAATATCATTTTCCCCTCTCTTGACAGGCTTCCACTCTTTGTTTCCTAGGAAGGATTCTCTATGCACTCAGCGATCCCTCATTCTCATTCCTTTTAGCTGAAGACTTTCTAGGACTCATATCCAAGCCCATCAGTGCTACTCCTTAGCCAGTTGGATGCCATTAAGCAACAGTTCATTCCCACAGGTTCAAAGGTGCTGCCTCTGCCACACTCCCAGCCCCTCCTGACCTGCAGAACCAGAGACCTGGAATCAAACCAGCGTCTTAGAACATTTGAACCTAGTCTATGAGTGGAGTTTGACATTAGGCATCATGTATTCACCCAACTCTAGTGCATGTCCCTATCTCGGATATAAATACAACTATCAATAGCATGGCTGTGAAGCACAGCTGTGGCTTCCCCATGTTTTAATGCACTTTATTCATGCTTGTAAAAACAGGGAAAAAAACAGGTATAACCACACTAAGGAAGCATTCGTGGTTAGCCTTCTGCAACAGGGGTCACTCACCGCTGGTGGCGCCTTCTCCTGGCCATCCTGGGGATTTACTCTGGCTCAGTATTGCACCCCCTCTGGTGGTGTCTGTCCCATCATTCTCTTACCATCTGCCACTGAGGGGGCTCCCTCTTCGTGACTCAGGTCAGGTCACTATTCATTTTTACCCCTTCCGAGGTATAAAAGTCTCTCTAGACAAATGGGCTCAGGCAAACTTTCTGCTCACTGCCCAGGCCTGCCTTCCACTCCAAGTTCCAGCTCAGGGGCCCTCCAGTCAGCAGCCAAGGCCTGAGTTATCCTACCTTGCCGCTTTCCCCCTGAGCCATTTCCTACCTTCCTAGCTTCCCCCCCACCCTGGGTTTGCCAGCTCCCAACCCCTCCTTCTCAGGGAGTACCTATGGACTATCTCTGTAGTCCTGCACATACCTCCGTTCTCCCAGGGCGTGATTCAGCCTACTTCTCTTCTGCCCCATTCTACTGACAGCTACTTGGCTTTATACAGGTCACACCCCTTCCTGCCCAGCTGAGCCTTTTCTAATTAGCTCCTTGTCTCCTTCTCCAGATGCAGCCGGGGCAGTTATTGGCCCACTTAGCCACCTTAACCCCTCCAGACGTTGTGTGGGGTGGATGCTATCACACCTTCCTATTGCCCAGGACTGTGCACTGCAGACAGGGCTCATCTGACACTTACACAAGGAAATGTGGTCTCATTCTGATTTCAGACAGGCCTGCAGGTCATATTACCAACTCCAATCCATTTTTGATCCTAGGGCTTGCATATATATAGAGAGTGCACTGGGTTTAACTAAAGGTGTGAATTTAAACCAGTTTAGTTAAATGGGTGAAAACCCCTGTGTGGATGTTCTTACTTCAGTTTGAGGGTGGCTTATTTCAGTTTAGGGTAAGTCAATTTGGAACAGGTTTAAACTAAAATCAACATAAATAAGTGTTACTTTGAAACAGTGCTTTCTACCAGTTAAATGAAACCAGTGCAAGCTTGTGTGTAGACAAGCAACATGAATAGTACAAAACACCCTATACTCAACAGGCCAGTGATGGAACACTATATGGGAAAAAATTCAAATGTTAACAATGATGCAGAGGCGTTTCTATTGGTATAGAGAAGATGGCATTTACATTCTAGTTAGCATTTTTCTCTACGGTTCAGTTTGTAACAGAGGAGATCAACCATAAGATTAATGAGAGGAAAAACTGCAACCACGGCAAATAAGAGTGACTCATGTCTGACCAATGTTCTTAATTTCTAATCCGAAATAGTGATTTTCTACTAGACCAGATTGTAAGTATTTGTTCAGACCGTTCATAGCTATACACCAGCCCACAGTCCGGGCATTAGAGACCATCTAGGTTTGATAGCTGAATGTGCCCAGTTCATCCAAATTTTGCCTCAGCAGTAAATCAGCAAACAAGCTGGAGGGAGGAAAAAACCCTGCTGAGAAATTACAAAAGCAACAGTATCATCCAAACCACCCAACAAATTCATGCTCCTAGAAACCAACTGAATGTATGAAATTAATTAAAAGGAAAAGACTAAAAGCAGACTAAATACTGGAAATCAGGAACTGGAGCCCAACTCCCATCATGATCGGAAAGGAAACTTCCCAATTTGATTGCAGAAAGCAATTTACTTCAATTAGCATGAATATAAACAGAGTGATTGCTTAATAGAAGTACTGCAGCTCCAAAAAAAACAAGCTGCCTTAATTGCATCTCTTCACTTGGTATTTGCAGAACTTTAAAATGTACACTGATGCGAGACAGTTTGGAGTAACACTTTGTCACTCAGCGAGCATTATGGCACAAATATGCCTATTGCACAGCCATTTGGGAGGTGCATCCTGTTTTCAAAATGAGGCAGGCACGTGTCAGTCAGAAACATGGAGTTGATGAGGGATAGAGCAGGAAGTGTTTTTCCTCCCCTTAAATTGCATAACATAATCAGTCAGATGTTTTTCTCTCTACATGGTCATTGTTTAAAATATGCATGAGGTAATTTATAGTAAATTGAAGAAGTTTGGGCCTAGAGTATGCTGCTTCCTCTAGATTGACAGCTGGAGGGGTTTGCGTAACGAATCATATTCAGTTGATAAAAGCCATTCTGCAAAACAGGCAGTGATGTCATAGCTAAAAGAAAGTAGGTTTATGGTGTCTGATACATCCTTACACCTGTTATGCTTTCCTTAGCCAAATTCCATCTATGAGTTTATGCCACAGATTTTTTTGGAACTCTCTAACTTCTCAGATCTACGGTCTCCAGAAGCAATAAATTTCCCCCAATGATTTAAGAGCTTCATCCCAAGAAAATTGTAATGAGGAAAGGAAAATGACAGTGCAAGAACACAAGTGCAAGAAATCAGGCATGAAACTGAAGAAAACACAAACAACTTATAAAAAATGGGGTACAAGAGATTGTGAGGTCAAAGGCCAGGGCAATGCCATTCCCTGGGAATTATTTTAAATAAAATTGCAATCCTGTCCTGAAAAGTGGCTCTTTAAAAATGGTACCACTGGATCCCAATTTTGTGTGTCTCGGTGGCTTCATGTCCAGTGTGCTCAGCCTACTAATAACTACTGACCCTGCAAGCCCATTCTGGCATCTCAGAGTCAAGCTGGCATCTTTGTTACTTGTCACCAGTAATAAGGAAATGAAGGTTCTGCAGACCAAATTATGGTCTCAGTGATGTCTGCAAATGAGGCCTTCACTTACCCTATGCAACCGTAGCGTGGGCTCATGCAGTTGCACAGGTGTTAGTAGGGGCTTCATTTGGAGATACTGGATCTTCACCAGTGTTACTAAGGGTATAATTTGGCTTGCATAAGAGAAGAGTCCAGCCTGAATCCCAGATCCCTGGGTATATTTGCCAGGTCAGCAGATCAATGGGACTAGGGCCCTGCTTGTGCCAGGGCTACATTCCTCAAACTAAATTCATCCCTGCAGTAAGACCTCAGAGTTATACCAGGGATTAACTTGTCCCATTTATCATTGTACTCTCTCCTTTCCTCCTCTCTATGCTTTCAAGCCCCCACACCCACACACATACTGTCTGCTCCAAAGGCTCAAGCTCCTCACTCAATTCCATAAATAACAGGCAGCATGAACCCTCTCCTCCCCCCAGTGTATCAGTTATGAACAGCTGCACTGGTTGTGTCACTGCTGATCCAGCTGCAGAACATCTTGCATGCCAGATACTTCAGTGAGATTGAGATGGGTTCTCTTGGCCTCCTCTGCTGGTTTTTCAATTAGATTTTCTCCTTAATACTCTGACAATGGGATAAGTCACTGAATCGCTCTGCCTCAGTTTTCCCATGTGAAAAAAATATATTAGTTGGTGACACACAACTCAGAGGAATGTGGCAAGGGTTAATTTGCTAATGGTTGGAAAGTGCTCTTGAGAAAACCCATACTAAATATTATCAAGAAAGATACACGTTGCACAAATGTTAGGATCCTGGGTGTTTATTTTTTATTTTGAAAAGATGCCTATTTAGATGGAAATTTAGATGCAGCCCTCAGAGTCCTAGTAAGTGGCCAATGTGGCCTTTGGTGTTGCAAAGTACAGGCACCATACCCTATTGAAAGCGCAGCTATAAATCTCTGACTTGAAGGAAATCCAGTAGCAGGTACCATTATAAACTCTTGGATGCTACTATATATAACAGTTGCAAAGAGCTCTGTCCATGTGCTCATAAAAGCTGCCGTAATTCCAGCCTACCACTATTAAGCAACTATAAAAAGTTAATTTACTTATTCCATTCACAACTTTTCCCCTAGTGTTGTTCTCAGGTATCTGAGAGTTCAAATGGCTGGGTCCCAAGTGGTAACTCCATGTACCATGGTAGGGACCTTTCTAGCATACAGTACCAGTGAGGTGCTAGAAAGACGATATGGCAAAAAAATTGAGAGCATGAGATCACTCATTATAATCCTTAGCTTCCAGCTCAAACCACTCGCAGTCCTCATCCAAACCACAGACCAGCTTGGCAGTACCACTGTCCTCTTACTGTTACATAAGCTTTTCAATGAAATAAATACAAAGTCATCTTGGAAGAATTTTAAAGGCTAATAAAAAAAAAATAAGTGATGTGACCACCAGTCCACTTATTTAGTGTTGAACACTGCAGAGTTGAGTGTTGATGCAGTTTTATAGTGGAAGATACTAGAGGTTTTGAGGGCTGCACTGTAAAGAAGAGTGGCTGATAGTCACACCAGGTGCAACTTCTGGACTTCCCAGGTCCACTGATATGCAGCATGCAGGCTCCAGAACTCCGTGCTTAAAGAGCTCCATCCACAAATCCTACCTTCTGGTTTCCAGAGCACTGTGCAGAGACATCCCTCCCAACAGGACCGGCGCTAGGGTTTCTCGCGCCCTAGGCACATGGCCATTTCGCCGCCCCCCGCGCTGATCCCGCGGCTCCGGTGGAGCTGCCGCAGTCATCCCTGCAGAGGGTCCGTTGGTCCGTGGCTCCAGTGAGCAGCCAACCGTCTGCAGGCATGCCTTCGGCAGGTCAACCGGAGCCGCTTGCCGCCCCTCCGGCAAAATGCCACCCCCCGAATAATCCTGGCACCCTAGGCAATTGCCTAGGCTGCCTAAATGATAGCACCGGCCCTGCTTCCCAAGCACCTGTAGGGAAGTGCGGGAGTCAAGTAGGTGGAATGACTCACAAGAACACAGTTGCACTCAGCAAGGGATAGTGTTTCTAACAAGAAAGCAAGATAAGCCAACAGGAGCAAGAAATGTGTCCTGTTCATGGCATACAAACAGAGAAGTTTCATAAAAACATCAGCTCATTCTGCAAGGTTGCAATATAACAACTTTATTTCTGAAAATCCACAACTTTAATACACAAAAACCAAAATCAGAGAGAGACAAAACAGGCTGCTTCTGAAGGCAAAGAGGCACAACTCATCCCATGTGGCTGTAGGCTGGCTCTTTGCAGCTGCCCAGCTCACACGCTTCCCTACAGAGCCCTCTAGCCTGCAAGCAAGATCATTATCAACTTAAACTGGTGGCTTGTAATTTTAACACAGTTTTCCATACACCCGAAAAGGAAACAATAAGACACTAAAACATGGGGTTCGATCCAGTTCTGTGACACTTCGTGACACATAGCACCATCTCTCTCTAAGGATGTCACACTGCAGTTGGGAGGCGTGCACATGGCACATGTAGACACAGCCGAGCTAGCTATGATCAAGCTAGCTCACTAGAAGTAGCAGTGAAATCACAGCAGCACAGGCGATATAAACCTACCTGGGACCCTGGGTTTGGGGACATAATCCAATGTGGTTTTACAGCCATTTCCAAGCTTTCATGGACTTGATTCAAATTCTCAATTTCTGTGACCATGACAAAATCATTGCCTCACATGCTGCCCTCACACATCCCAGTTGCAGCGTCGTCAAAGGCTGATCACACGGAGCACAGCATTATGGCTGTTGTCTGCAGCGAAACCCTTTTCTCAATACTTCTTACAGCATCTTAACACTCTGTAGATACCTGCTTACTTGTTTCCCATAAAAACATTGGTTCCACCTGCCCTTCAGAGACTGCAGGAACCTACAGGGCCAAACTATCATTACAGCAAGTCAGGGTAGCTTATGCTCTGTCCCCTTGTAGCATTAATGCTAAGTGCATAACTCAGCTTGGAGTGGGATGTGTACATTTGTCATGGACTCCACACTGCATCCAAGCAACCGCAGGATGGCAGGTGTTGATTAGAGCAGTTTTACCAGCTGCAAATATAGAAGTGTTACACTGAAAAAGTCGCTGACAGTCAGTACCATTTATTTATATCAGGGTGGAATCATTACACTCTACATCAGCTGGGGGAACTAAGCCCCTGAAATGAGATGTGGGTTTTAAACGTTTGTTAGTTTTTTAGCACTTAAAAAGTTGCCTTAATTGGCAACATGTTCCCATGAAAGGTGTTGCCTGTTCTGCTTGTTGACATAAATAACTACAAAGGATCATGACTGTAAATCTTCAGAAAACTACTAAGTACAATTACAGAGCGACGTTATTTTCCATAACATCTTCCATGCAAACTGTCCAGAAGCACTTTGCAGAGTTTAATATACTAGAGATGCTGACTTAAAAGTACAAAATATGATGGGAGGCAGGGAGAGCTCAGTGGTTTCAGCATTGGCCTACTAAACCCAGGATTGTGAGTTCAGTCCTTGAGGGGGCCACTTAGGGATCTGGGGCAAAAATTGGTCCTGCTACTGAAGGCAGGGGGCTGGACTCAATCACCTTTCAAGGTCCCTTCCAGCTCTAGGAGATTGGTATATCTCCAATCATTATATTACTATCTAAGGGAGAGAGACCCTAATGTTTAAAATAGATAAGAAAAGAGATGTTTTCAGCTGAGCTTTTTAAATACAAGAGAGTCACTGAAGTGCAGCTAACCAGAGAGGATATCCTAGATGACAGGAGCTGCAGAGGAGAAGGTTCTTGCACCAACACTAGCTACATTTTTTTAGGCTGAGAGAGGGGAAGCCAGTGCTAGACAAAGCAGGTCTGTAGAGAAAAAGTAAGGGCCTCACTTCTAGACTTCATTACAGATCCTCATTGCAGCTTCTGAGATATAAAAATTAAAGCAGATATACCTCCTTCCCTGTGAATTCCCCTAGCAGCCCTTCCTGGGTGGCACAAGGCTGCCATAACAGTCATAAACCAGCCCCAATGTAGAGGGAAGGTTGCATACTGGAGGGGTGTTGGGACATAATGGGGCATAGGCAAAGTGTTCTGCACTCTGGCTGTTCTGGACTATTGGTGGGCCCCTGCAGGACCACTGCAGCTTGGATGTATGTTAGCACGTCCCTGGAGCTGCTCTCACCTGTGCTGGGGGGCCCAAACCAGCCACCAGCTTGTCCCCATATAGTTCCCATCAGTCCTAGGGGCTGCATCTCTTGCTATAGGTGGAGTGAAGCAAGTTATATGATTGCAAATGACTATTGTTACCCATTGATAGTGATTATAGTACATTGCTGGGTCTTTTCTTTCAAGGAACAATGCTCATACGGCTGTGTGAACCACGGCCAGCTATTTTTAATGGGCACAATTCGGCTCTGACTCCAGGGCCACCCAGAGGTTTCAGGGGCCTGGGCAAAGCAATTTCGGGGCCCCCTTCCATAACAAAAAGTATAGAATGCTATATTCTCATGGGGGCCCCTGCGGGGCCCAGGACAAATTGTCCCACTTGCCTGCACCTCTGGGCGGCCCTGTCTGACTCTCACCCATGCAAAGGCTGCTGACAGTGGAGTCTGCACAGATGTAACAGGGAAGATTCAGCCCACCCTATGCATAAAAGACTCAAATCCTGCTGAGCTTTCTCTCACTGCAATGATGTATTTTCCCAGTCTAGCAACTGTGATTCTGGGGATGCTGCCAAGGTGGGTTAGGGCATAGTTGTTGGAACTAGGAGTGCTGCTGCATGAAGTAGTTACCATCATACACTGGATTTGCAGTTTGGTTCAATGGATCTCAGCACTCCCACTATACAAATTGTTCTAGCATCCCTGGGTTAGGGCATTAGTGATTTCTGGTAATGCCCATGACATACACCTCTACCTCAATATAACACTGTCTTCGGGAGCTAAAAAATCTTACCACATTATAGGTGAAACCACGTTATATCAAACTTGCTTTGATCCACCAGAGTGAGCAGCCCCCCACCCCCACCCCTGGAGCACTGCTTTACCGCGTTATATCCGAATTCATGTTATATCGGGTCAGGTTATATTGGGGTAGAGGTGTACCAAGCACTTTCCATACACAAAAGAAGTTCCAATGTCTGCCCCAGAGATGTCTAAGGCTTATGTCTACAGAGCATTGAAGCTCCCGTGGCTAGCCCAGGTCAGCTGACTCACACTTGCAGGGCTCAGGCTGTGGGGCTATAAAATTGCAACATAGACATTTGGGCTCAGGCTGGAGCCCAGGCTCGGAGACCCCAGGATAGGGAGGGTACCAAAGCCCAGGCTCCAGCTCAAGCCTCTACCTTGCAGTGTTATAGCCCCGAGCCAAAGACCCATATGCTCAAGTCCGCTGACCTGTGTCTGCCTCAGGTGTTTTATTGTAGCATAGACATACCCTGAAAGGAAGGTCAGCTGCCAGAACCCAAGTGGTGAATAACAGCAGCACCCGTGGAGGTCTGCTCTACATTGAGTTTTCAGTCCCAGGCTCTTTGCTTGATGATCAATTAGCCAGTGGAGGGAACCTTTTCAGATATGATGGTAGACACATACAAACAAACTGGCATTTGGTCAGCCAAGAGATCCAGGCGATGGAGGGGTCTTGGCTTTGTCTTGATACAGGCCTGGCCTCATATCTTAGGGGTCTGTCAACAGAGGGAGGGCTCAAAATGGAGGGTAGTTTCACCATCTTGTGGAAGGACCTGTGTGTTGATACAGCAGGCCTCACAGGACCTTGAAAAGGAGAGACTCAGAAGTTCATTTCTAAACAGGCTCAGAATCAACTCGTCAGTATATATGGAAGAGGAACCCATCACCATTTCTAAATCTCTCTCTCTTTTTCTGTTTTTCTCTCTGATGATTCCTCCCCCATAAAGGACAATTGAGCTGGATGGGTTTAGTGTTTGCAAATATCATGCTGTTGCTCTGGAATACAGGACGTTTCAGAAGATGAAGTTCTCTGGGCCTTTCAGAGCACAGATCTAACCCCTGAAACAGGTAACAAACATTCAGATAATGTTAGTTTCTTTGCAATTTTCCTAAAGCAGAATTTCTTTAGTCGCTTACCCACAAGCACATGAAAGAATCAAAACAGGCTTTTTCTGCAAGCAACTCAAACTATTATCAGTGAATGTTCCTTACTTTGGATAATAGCTGTTCACAAGTGAATGCTCATGTCAGCAGAATGGATTTTATTTGCACCCATAAAGGGTTTGAAACCTAAAATAACCCTCTCCTGCCTTAAACAATATGGGAAAAATTTTCATCTGACATCAGCCCAGCTACTCAATTTTGCACCCATAGAGCAGATAGTTGGTGAAGGGTGAGAGTTATCTACCTTGTCTGCCTGTGCAAATAGGATAGGTTCATGTGGAAAATTAGAGGCCGTTTTAAGAAGGTGCAGAATGCGCTCCCTTCTTCAAGTCATGGTCCTGCCTTCTCCCTGCCTCTTTTGGGGTGGTCACTGCCACTGTCCACTCACAGTCCTTGTGCTCAGGGCAATGCAAGGAGCGTGACTGCACTTTGCTTCAGCACGGGGAGCAAAGGGGAGAGTGGCTCCTTGCAGGTCTGCACAGCAGCACATCACACCCAGCCCCTTAATGCCAAGAGTCACCATGACACACTCGCAAAGCTAGAGATGAACCCGTCACAGGAAACAAGAACCACCAAGCAAGGACAAGACCCTACGACGTGGCAAGGTGAGATTTTGTCAGGGAGTGTCGGGACAAAACTCACTGACTTCAACAGGAGCAAGATTTGGAGTAAGATATATCATTAGAAGAGCTAGTTCTTTATAACTCATTGCCTCAGACTGGCCATGGGCAGCTGGTGCCACTATGGAGTTGGTTTCCACAGACTGCACAGGCTCAGCTGAGCCACAGAGCTGGTAAAGCAAGCAGGCAGGCTGTGAGTTGCTGCGGGGATCTGTGTGGGATACAGGAAGGCCTGGGGGACTGGCTACTTGCTGTTTGTTATGGGGTGAAGAGGAAGCTCTAAGTGGTCTTCTGTCCTCTATTAACAGCAGGATGGAGTCAGGACGGAGCCAGCAGGCTGCAAAGTCAGCCTTGTTTTTAAACACACATGGCAGGGCCAAGCCTTTTAACCCTCCAGCACCCCATGGTTCCTGGAATAAGAAAACAGTAGCCTTTGGTTTAGAAGCGCAACAGCTGCGCATAGCTCAGGGCATTTCTCTGCTAGCTCAGAAACAAACAAAAGATAAGATTATATTGTGATAAAAGGAGCAACCCTTTTATAAGGGGTTATTAAAACCAGGCAGTCTGGACTGTATATCATGCTTTGTACTCAAGAGCTATCCTCTTACTGCACCCATGGCACAAGTGAACCATCTCAGAAACTGGACCACCCAAGGCAGTCATCTAGTGACTGTCCTGAGAATGGTTATTTTGTATATACCATTTCTCAGGCCTCCTGATCATTAACGCCCTGGAAGAGCCGTAAGAGCACGTTGTGCCTCTGTTCCCTTTGTTGTCCCACTTGCAAGAATAAAAGGTGATAGTGGAGCATTAATAGCTTGTCTATCCATTCAGTTACACTAATGGAAAAAGGAGCTTGGTTTTGAGTCTTGTAAACGGTTGGGTTCCTGGGAGGCATCCTGGCCCAAGTTGTTAGAGCACAGGACTGCAGGTCAGGAGACAGGGCTATGTCCCCAAATCTAACCCTGACTCAATGTAAATTTAACTGCTTTGTCTCTGTTTCTCCAGTGATAAAATGGGGTAATACAATTTACCCACATATGAAATGGGCTTTGTGGGTCCCTGGTAAAAAGTGCTGTAGTATTAGACAGACAAATGCATTCTGACTAATTTTGAATGTTTGATCATGCACAGTTCCTAGAACTTGCACCTAATAAACCCATCTGAGGTGCTCAAAGTACCACAATGATGGGTGAGGAGAACATGGACAGATACAGACAGAAATCCCAACACTTACACACAAGACTGCATTTGATTATTTAAAGAGTGCAAGCAAGCATTAGACTTTTTAGCTGGTATTTGCTACGGAGAAGTCCTGTGACCGATACTCTATCTGTACCAGGGCAGGAAGCAGCAACCCCAAACAGTAGCACATCCTGGAATGACAGCCAATCAGAATGCAACATTGCACTCTAGCATTACAAGGAGTTATTCACGTCATTAGAAGAGCAGATAATATACTGAGTGAAGATATCAAACCATGTTGGTGTGGGGAATGGGCTGAGAAAATGGGGCAGGGTCCTCCTCTCAAGGACAGGTGTGGAAGTGGGAGCAGAAAATGCCCAATATAAGGTTAGTGGCCGAATGCTGGATGAAAGAGGGGAGCCCTAAGGAGACATTTGAAGGAGAAGGAGGTCATTTAGAAGCATAAGAGGATGGAGGCTGTTACAAATATGAGGCAGCATGAGAAAGACAAGCAGGAAAGACCCATCCCTAAAATTGTAGAAACTAAACAATGTCCAGGTTATAATAGGGGAGGAGATCTGTGTCTGTCTGTTGGATCCTTCCTAAGTCTCTTTAAGGCAAATCTTGTGTTCCTTAAACATTCTGGCACAAACTTTCCTCTGACACAAGGCTGTGAAAATATTCTGAGATAGTTACCTACGAACACAGGAAATACATCCTCTTCTCTATCTCATCTTTTCACCTTAACCCCAGCTGGCAGCTGTAGCTATGTGTGTCTTCATTGCCTCCAGAATATGGCCTGCTGGCTCACGATTCAGGGTTCTCTCAGTCCTCTGCATTCACTTTCCAGCATGGGGTTGAGTTTGCATTTCTCAGCATTGAAAAGTTCTGCCAGTACCTAACCCTTCCTGGCTCAAAACAGGATCCTGACATGTCATCTTCCTTCGGCAGAGATCATTCTCTTGAGAAGGCCCTTTCTTATCAACGAGTCTGTCAACAGCAACTCACATGCACTGAACGTCACATAAGCTTGGGGTTATCTTCAATGAAGAGACACCAGGACTATTCTATTTTGTACAGTACTTCACACTGCTGCACACAACGAATAGCTCTCTAATCTGCTGTCCACTGGCTTGCCGGCTCATGAAGGGAAGGGAGAAAACCAGATCTACTCTAATATCGGGCCCCCTTAAAGCTTTTTTCTAGAATGGAGATAACAGGGACGGACAAAGGTCAGTGGCACTGTGCGGACTTCTGGCAGCTCAATGAGATTATAGGTTCACCTCGGAACTTCTCATTTCTGTTTCTGCCATCATTTGTTAGTCTTAAACTACTGGGGCAGCGAAGAGCCTTGGATAAACACCAGGAAGCAAGCTGCCTGAGAAGGTGAAGACCTCATCAAGAGGTATGTTAACAAAGCTCTTTGCTGCATACCTGGGAAGCAGCTGTACAAACAGCTGATCCCTTTGGACCGTATCTGGGGTCTGGCTGGCCTTTGTGCTCTTAGAGTTCTCCTTTCTCTCTAGGGATTTTAGGTCTAAATTCTATGGGCACAGTGTACAGACTGCTATTCAGGCTGGGCTGTGTGCTGCAGCCCAGGATCTACGTACATAGGTAGAGTCAGAGGAGAAAAATCTCCTGCGTTGAATTGGGAAATCCATTTTAGCTGTTATAATAAGCATATTTGTTACTATGGAACAGCATCACTTCTTCCAGTTCACTAGGCTGTCCCATAGCAGAGTGGTCTTGGGAAAGGCTATCGGTAAGGCTGATTTTTTACCAGCCTCTAAAATTCAATTTTGCTGCATTTATACTGAAGCCTTTTTTGTTTCATCCCAGAGCTAGTGTCTAAAATCAACACCAAAAATTAACCTTCTCCTGGAAAGATCCAACTCGTTCCAATATCAAGGGAAATGCTCCTGAGTTGGTGAAAATGCCTTTTAGTGGTAATTGCCTCAAGCCTCTCCAGGGAGCACAGGAAAGTCCTTGCCATTTTCAATGGAGACTGCTACTTGGCTTTGTCTTCATGAGCCTTCTTCTCCGAACATTTTTCCCCATGGCTTTCCCCGGGGCCCTGGAACGTTAACCATCATCTCAACCAATTGTTCTCAATTGTTTCCATATTGGGACAACCTCAGGATGCCCCTAACATCTAACAGTATGGGAAGGGCAAGATGGTTTCAGGGTAACGGCACCTGTGTCCCCCCTCTGTGGTTCACTGCAGGAGTGCCCAGTCCGATCTCAGGTCTCCAGACAACCCCTGTCTCTGGCCAGTGATCCTTGTCCCAGTCTTTTTGATTGGGAGTTCTAAGGCTGCACCGCTCCCTGCCTTACATTTTGATATCCCCAGCAAGGCAGTCTGCCGAATGGCCAATGCCTATGCCTTGCTCTCTCCCCAAGGGCTATGAACAACATATTGCCAGCAGTTTCAAGTTACCACATAGCTTTTTCTAAGCAAGCACATTTATTCTACAGGCCAGCGCATTACAGAGGAAACAATCAAAACAATAAATGTTCCGACCTGCATGCTAAAATCTTACAACCATCTTATGGGTCTCTAGTAGGCTGTGCCCTTTCCAACTCTTCAGCAGGGGTTGGGGCACCCCATGGATAGAAGGTCCTGTCTATTTGATGGCTCAAGAAAGAAGGCCTGGAGTCGGTTTAAATGCAGCCTTTTATTATCAAAAGCCCTTTCTTTGTGTGTTGGTTTCTGGAAAACTCAGTTTGAACCAATATATGCAAACCACCCCAGGGATAGTACCTCTCTGGACATGTTTACATCCTAAGTGATTCACCCCCCACTGTTTTAGGTTCCTGGAGGAACTCTGATAACGCCCTTCTTCACGGAGTTACATACAGTCCCTGGCCCATTGGGGGACACAAACCATTCATGTGCTTAATACAATATGGTCCCCAAAGTCATTGCAGGGGGTTGTAATATCTGTCTCAGTCATTACCCCCAACACCAGGATCTAGCCAGGACTCTCCTACCATTGAGCAATGTGGGAAGGACAAGTTGATCACAATATATAGGAGGTCAGACCAGATGAATTGGTGGGCCCTTCTAGCTTTCAACTCTTTGACCTCCTTATACTTGCTTGTGACTCCCAGGCTGAGGATTCCTACTCTAGATGTACCCTGAGCAGGGTTAAACGATCTGATGGTTATAAAGCCAGCACTCAGACAACATTAATGTTCCCACTATTGTAATTTGATGGAAAAAGCTCTGGTGTAGATACAGTATTTGTCCGCTTCCTATGTTTGCTTAATTATTAATAGCCCTGTATGTAAGCGGGAGGTTGGAGCTATTGTTTTTGTGCTCTGTTCTTTTATTCTGCACTATAACTTCACAATTGTTAAATTGAAACACAAGGACCTGAAGTTGATGTAAGATATTATGTTATGTAAAAGTCACAAATGGAAAATCCAGTATCTGCTGATTTCAAACAGCCACAATGCAATGGCTTTTTCACGCACTAAAAAGTACAACTGAAAACTAACCCCAGCCAGTGACATTGATTCACACAGGCAATAGACATAGAAAAGGCAAGTCCAGAGGCTTAGGCCTTGTCTGCACAACAACTTTTGGCTGAGTCTGTGTATAGACAAGGCCACAGGGAGAGGAATACGCTTGGAGGTCAGTGGAAATTTCCATTTCCCCCCACACTACTAATTTACACTTCCTGTACCATGGCACTGAAACATAAAACCTTCCCCATCTCTGCATAGCTCACTCCTCACACCCCAGGAGAGCATGGAAATCAGACACTATTACACTTTCTCTGCCATATGTTGTCCCCTGCATTATTCATTTGGCTTTGAAATCATCTCCCATTTGTTGCCAGCAATGAGATTCTCGGTAGCACTCCAATCAAGTCCGATTGCTGGAATGGCCATTGCTCTGCCCTGGGATTCACTTTCTAACATGTTCAAACATATGTTTTTAAGTAATGCTGTTTGTGGTTGCTTTATTTTCTTATCACGCCTGTGACCTTTGCTTGTTATAGATTAGTGGCTGGAGCCAGTTGGATTTGTTTGATTTTTATTCATGGTTATTAGGAAGAGGAAGTGCCAGAAGGGATTTTGACCTTGAGTTTAAATCTATTCCCATTACAGCCACTGGGTCTTTAATTACAGATCTCTAGCTGCTCTGGTTAAAAAAAAAAAGGTCAAAGATGCACTTTCTTTTTATCGTTCTCCAAATCTTCAGGAGGCACAGGATTCTTTTGTCTATGCATCATGTTATTGTAAACTCAGGGGATGCTCAGTTAATATAGCCCTTGCTTGCTAAATGCAGGATAGGTTACAAGGATGCGAGCTGTGTGGATTGAAAGCAAAGATTTACAAACAAATTCAGTCATACATGTATGGGCTAGATCTCCGGCTCCATTCAAGCTGTGATCAGCCCAATACTGGGTTAAGGCAGCCAGAGATGGCTTTAAACTGTTGTACTCCTTAGTCCTGAGGCCAGCTATCTATGGTCCCAAAGGGTTGCTAGTGTGGGTGCATTTCAGGGATGCCTCTATCACGCCCCTGCACAAGGGGCTGGGAGAGGTGATAGCGTATGAATCACTGGCTCTGTGCCACCCAGAGAAACACCACAGGGCATCCCGAACTGCTGGCTTTATGGGTGCTCTGCAGTAGGACTTGGGATCTGCCCCCATATTATACGTGTGTGCGTGTGTATATGTGTGTGTGTATATATACATACATACACATGCACAAGAGATGGGGCTGAGTCACAAAGTTTAGATCTGAACTTCCCCAAAGTTAAGCATTTTTGGATCTGAGGTTGTGTGTTAGGCTCATCTCCAACATATTTCAATGGCATCTAGATAATCTGTTTTATCAAGGATTTACCCTCACCATAGGGCATGGGGTTGCAGTGTTATTTTTTTTCCACAGAGGCCCAACGCTCATCACAGCTTCTTCTCCTGTTTCCTGCCTGCTTTTTTCCAGTTCCACCTGAAATCAGCAGCTTTCCAGGCCATACCCAGACTTGCTTGCCTGAACAGATGGAAAAGTAGGTTCTTGCAGCAAGGTGCTATATCCAGCTCACGCCCTCAGTCACAGAACAAATTACCTCACATTTGTATTATGTCAGCAGCTCTCTGCCAGCTGAAGGTAACAAAGCTGACACGTCTGAGAAGTAATTCCTACCAGCTCTTCCCACCACATGGAAAGCCAGTTAGATTAATGGTAGCGCCACAACATGGGGGATTACAAAGAACACAGCTCCCATAGCTCAATTGTGGAGCAGAGTGGCAGTTTCCAAAACATATCCTCATTAGTTCACTTCCTGACTGTCAAGCAACGCAAAAAAACACGTGCGGACTGCGGGCATGCACATCTGGAGAATGGAGGGTCTTTTTCTCTTCTCCAACCCCACCCACTCTCGGCAGTCAAAGTGGAGGTGCTGCACCCACCCTATCCTTAAACTGTAGCTGTGGTCAAGCACAAGAGAAACCATTCCTTAAATATGGGACCTGCTCCAGCTTGTTGATGTCAATGGGAATCTTTCCACTGACCTCAGTGGGATTTGTATCATGCCCATAGAGCGTAAAAAGCCAGGGTAAAAAATCACATCTTGGCCATTAGGCCAAGCTGAAGTGCAGCATAATTTAAGTATCTGATCAGTAACCTTTTAGGGAACCATGTCCTGCTCCCACTATAACAGAGCTAACACCATAGACCCTTTGCTATTATGGACTCAAATTCCTAAGCAATAATGAAGGAGGAGATAGCGGTAAGTGATAGGATGTAAGAGGTCCCCGCTCTAGGACCCTACAGTAATTTTCATACAATATAAAGAAGATACCACACAGGTGGTGCAGAAGAGTTTGCAACATCTGCTCATACCATGTAACACAGCTCACGCCTTACACTGCGTCACTGTCAATGCCCTTCACCCTTATTCACCACTGTATTGTTCCTTTACTCTCTTATTGAGGCAGATAAAATGACACATCATTCCAAACTGTCCCCCAATGCCAGTAACCCAGAAAGGAACACTACAGCTAAATTATATTATATGGTGATTTAATAGGGCAAAAAAGTTAGCTAGTGTAGGAGGCTTGAACATGTAATGAGTTTTTTCCATGTATTAGCGATATGGAAAAAACTGATAATATGCATAAACAGGCTTACTGAAAGGCAAATACATGGCTACATACGTGACATAGGTTTGTTTTCCAATACTAGTAAGTACCTCCATAGATAGTGCCTCTCTGCCTTTATCATTTCTCTCTCAGTAAGACAAGCAATGTCTTTCACTCTGAAGCAGTAACACTGGCCCACCCCAATCCTACAATCCTAGCTCATAAGAGTAGACCCACTGGATGTTAAAGAGAACTACGTACGTCACAGAAAGCACTCAGCAACTTGTTGGAGCAAATGCAGCTGTTCACATGAATCAGGATTACATGTGGTAGTAAGAGCTGCAGGATCTCAGCTCTATTTGAGCAGCACAAAGCAAATGATGCAGGGAGTTACTGGTTCAAAGAGCCAATGGAACAATAACCTGAATATCAAAAACATTCGATTGTTCTGATGATCAGATACTTGCCCACGGGCATACTTAAATATGGGACAGTCTCACCATATATGATTAAAATTACTATGGCTCTTCTTTCTTCAGAGCTGCTGTGTCAATAATCAGCACCAGTTGTCATTATGAAGTGGTTGGATTGATGCTCACAGATCCCAACTACTGTAACAATTCACGTAAAATAAAATAAACCTCCACAGTCAACACTAACATCTCATTGACTTCGCTCTTTTGGCACCTGGCTACCACAGTGTTTAGTGATCTCTGAGTACCTCAGAAAGAGAAAAGAAGTGGAGGCAACCTTCATAGGAGCACTGTCAGGTGAAGAACATTTTTTAAGTGCCAGTTTCCTATCATGTGTAACTAATACTATCGAGTCATTGAAACAAAAGCTTCACAAATCTAAAATGACTTTTCAGAGTTAGCATCTTTTTGTTCATTTTTTGCACTTTGCTCAGCTTGCACCATGAAAAAAAAAGATTAGTCAGTCTTACTCGTCACTACTTACAAGCCCATTTCGCTTCCTGGGTCTCATGCCCTAACACAGCGTTGCAATGGATGAGTTATACACACTGCAAGGGAGCTCTTAGCTCTTGGTTTTGAATTCCAGAAACCATGTCTATTGATATCAGTCTTGTTTAAAACATTTTTTAAATTTAACAGAATATAAATTTGAGGCCTGCGTCTGTTTAAATGTTGTGGTTTAAATTTAAATTACTTTTTTTTTTTTTTTTTTTTTTTAAAGGTCAAACCAGTAAAACTAACCCTTTTAGCTAAAATTTTTTCCTTCCTCCATCTGCCTGCCTCCATTTTTATTCAGTCAGAATAAAGAGAAAAGAATAGCATTTCAATTCTATGCAACCCTGCTCGTGGATGTCCTGTCTTGCTGTACTATCCCTTAGCACAAACAGTTCTGTCAGTATTTGTGACAAAACAACATTCTGGTTAAACTTCTCCCCCTACACCCGCACTCTGTTTTGCAGTCACAGATGTACTGGACAATTTGTGTGTTTACCAAGTGCAGTATATAGATTAGAACCTTGTTTCACCTTTTTTATTCTTTCCCCAGGGAGTGAAATGAACAGTTTCTAGAGTAAGAGTACCCAGTCCCACATGTGCAGCGCACCATTAGCTGATTTTATCCAACCACCACCCGCTCCTGAGCTGAGCCACTTGGCAGAACATTCATGTCGTTAGGAAGGAAAAAAACCTATAGGTCAGATTCTGCATCTTGAATCAAATAAAACTCCCACTGGTTTCAGCTTTGCTTTATGTGGGGTCCATCCTGCACCCTTTGAAGTCTATGAGAATCTGACCATTGACTTCAGTGGAGACAGGGTCAGACCATAAAGGATCACAGACTTTGGCACTGTGTCAGTTCTCAGAATGAGGACTCTCATATGCAGCAGGAAGATGCCACATGAATTTGGGCTCTCAGATTTTCAGCTGCGTGCCAGGGTATGGAAAAGGCTTGGAGAAGGAAAGGCACAGGCCAATCTTGGGAAAAGGAGCGTCTCTTATCACTAGCCAACATATTAACGGCTGATGCATGGCACTGCGTAGTTTACTCCTGGGGGAATTCTGCACCACTGCACAATGCAGAATCCTGCAGAATTTAATGTGCACAGAATTTCCTTTCCCACACAGAAATGGGCTACAGTGCTGCTAGCTGCCACTAGAGGCTGCTGGACTTGGCAGAGCCCAGCCCACACACAGAAGACACTGCTGGGGGGATGGAGAGGGAGCTAGAGGGCCCTGGAAACTGCAGTTCCCAGCTAGCCCTGAGGGAAGGAGAGGGTGGTGCACAGGAAACTCTATGCAGGCCTGGGACCGAGCATCAGGCTGTTTCTCCCTCTGGATCCCTAGGCTCTGGGGCAGGGAGGGGAGCGCGGGTATCTGGGCTGGGGGGCTCCACGGCTGGGCTCGGGGGGGGGTATCTTGGTTGGAGGGGCCCACAGCTGGGCTCTAGGGGGGTACGGGTATCTAGGCTGGGGGGCCCCCACAGCTGGGCTCAGGGGGGTGCGGGTATCTGGGCTGGGGCTGTGTGCCCAGGGGGTAGCTATGGGTGTAGGGGGAGCGGTACTAGAGGCTGTGTTCAGGCAGGGGGTAGCTTAGGTTACAGGGAGGGCATAGCTCAGGGTACAGAGAGGTGGGTATTAGGGGCTGTGTGCTGGGAGGACTCCCCTGTGGTCTCTGTTACTGGAGAGGTCTGACAGCCACTCTTACCGGTTGCATCTGCGGTTGAAAAGGGGGCTGGGAGCTGAGGAGTAGCTTCAACCTGGGGCACCAGCAGGAGAGGAAGGAACGCTGCTGCCGTCTGCTCCATGGCACCAGCCAGAGCAGCAGCTGTCCCATGATCTCTGGCTTCTCACCTCTGACCTGGATAAGGGGTGGGGACTGAAGATTTGGGGGAGGGAGGGGTAAGGTGTGGTGATGCCCCAGGACTGCTTTGATCTTGCGCTGCAGGTTTGTCGGGGGGAGTGCAGTGCCTTCCATGTCCCCAACTCTGCCTCTGGGCTCCAGGCTTCAGCTCCACGGGGTGTGCTGGGAATCGGGGCTTCAGCTCCATGCCTCCCAGCTTCAGCCCCGCGGGGGGGATGTTGGGGATCCCAGCTTCATGAAAATAATATTTAATTACTCAAAATAATTGACGCTGGCAACATGATTACGTTTACAGAGTGTTATTTTGAGAAATTAAAAATGTTTGAACAGAATTGTTAATTTTTTTTGGCAAAAGATTGCCCTCTAACGAGAGTATGTTTGTACGTTAGTGACACAGGTAAGAACAAATCTCAAGGCCTCTCCTTGGCCAGAGCCACCCTGATGTTGGGTAGTTGTGGTGTTTGAAGTGGTGGTCACATGATGTTCCTGGAAATCTCCTTTCACATTTCCTCCTCTCAGGGCTTTTGAAAAACCACCAAAAGAAGGAGATGAGCCCAAGACAATCCATCCCAAGTTTTAACACCAAGATGTAAAAATCAACAATTAAAATTTTTTAAATTTTTTTTTTAAAAAAAAAACTGGATTTTTTAAAATTTAAAATCAGGTTTTTTTGATAGAATGTTTTTTTGAGGAAAAAACTTATCTGAAGATAGTTTTAATTAAGGTACATTATAACTCAAAGATATCTCATCATGGAATAGGGATTATATATTCTAATTCTATAGTATGAGACAATATATTCACGAAATGTTTAAGAAAAGTTTTATAAATGAGTTCCAAGTTCATGGATTAAGGGACCCAGTTTTATGGGGATCCAGGGGCTTCTGTACAGATTATTTAGGTTAATCTTTCTATCCCCCAATGGGACTCAGTGCTCAGTCTAGAAGATACCATCAGAGATGCTTAGTTTTGCAGTTCTCAAACTATGGATTTGTGTCTCCAGAGATAAAATGCTTGTTAACAGCAAAAAATGTTTTAAATAAATAAATACTATATAAAGGTGAGAAATAACAGACCTCAACCCTATTGTCCCTCTGCAGATTTGTGTACACATTGTCAATCCCTTACCTCTCTCTAAAAGTGCAAAGTTTCAAAAAGTTCAGTGAATAGAAGATTGTTGGGGCAGAATAGATCTGGACAAGGAGAAGTCGTCTGGAGATAAATGTGAGAAGGGAGGGGCAGGCAGTAGAAACAAACGTGAAACTGTTTGAGCAGCATATTCCAGAAGCCTTGAGGTCTGAGTGTATGTAGCCTTCATTGATTTGAGATCTACCATACCATTTTCTCACTAGAAAGGAAAACCTATAATGGCAGCAGGCCATAAAAGAGACGCAGTTTGGGAATAAGAATCATTCAAAAATAGATGTTTGCTGATGATGTTTTAAAGGAAGTCACACCAGTGAACTGGTGGAAGTCACTTAAGCACTTGGATTCAGAGACTGCTGAAGTGATAATCTCGCTTTTAACAGCAGTAGCTTCTTCTGCCGATGTAGAAAGAATATTTTCTTCCTTTGGACTAATTTATTGCAAATTGAGAAAATCGACCTAAAAAAGCAAGAAAACTTGTTTTTCTTTTCCAGATTTTGGACAAACGGGAAAATGAAGGTGAAGATGACTGAGTTAGCTGCAGAAGCCAATATTTCAAGTTTCTCATGTTGACCTGACTGACATATTTGTTTTAAAAAAACAAACAACAAAAATTAAATCAACTATTTCACTATTTTAGTTAAAAACAATTTTAACAAAAACAAACCTGATTTTAAAAAAACTTGAATGTTTAACTAAATTCAAAAAAATCATATGCTTGTTTTGTTAAAATATTGTATGTTTGCTGTTGAAGAAAAAAATCCAGAATACATAACGTTGTTGTTTTAGTTAAATAAAACAGTTTAAATGTCTGTCTGGTGATGTTCTGATCTTAATACAGCACGGCAAGAAAATCCTCCAAATCATGATTAATCTGTTGAATTGGAGATAGTTTACCTCCCAGTGACTTCATAAATGTGTTTCAATTACTTTTGGTAAATGAAATAACCTATCATTCATTTTCTGATATAGCTATAAAACTAATCTAAAAAGTTTTCAAAAGAAATCACTTTAAAAATGTATAATGTGCACCTTTTAAAAATGAAACCTACATCTATCTCTGAATTGTGAAGAATATATATTAAGGTTATAAAAACCAACAAAAATGTACTTTTATGTAGAAGTCCATGATTAAATCAAGTTTTCCTGACTGGTGATTTAAATCATGATTTAAATCAATTTGATTTAAATTAAATCCACCCTGTTTTATACCAAGGCTAATACAACATGGAACAGGACTGCGAGTTTAGCTGGTGCTATGTGAATACTCATTCAGTGCAGACACAATCAATCAAGCTCACGGCTTTTCTACAATATGCACCTCCCAGTGCTTTAAGGAGCTCCCTAGTAATCTGGGATGTTACAGATGTGGGAAAGAATACCAGACTATACTACCAGACAGAGAAATGCTGTCTCACTTCTTGAGACTACTAACTACACCAGAGTCCAACACAGCTGAGAGCCAAGGCTAAGTAGGTTGGTGTTACAGCAAGTCCTGCTCTAGTGAATGCAAGTAGTTAATGTTCATTACAGATGCAGTCCAAGGCAGAGTTGTCTTGGTTTCTTTTTACACCTACCTAAATAAACCATCCAAGCTAATTAGTCCTGGGCTACTATAAAGCATGTTCTTAAGGATACCACACCCGTATAATTAAATAAAACATCCTGTTCTCAGCACTGCCTGGCATACATTTGCTTTAGAAGGATCACTGAAGCTGCACCACTGTGACACATCTGAAATTTCAAACTTCACATTGGTGTAGGTAGGTAAACGCATGTGACTGATGAATATGTGCGAATAAACATGGTCCCAGATAAGGCACTGATACCATGTGCTTGTGCTTCTGCCAGTTCTATTTAAATACCAATAGACTCTGACAAACAAAAGCCCTTTTGTCCATTGTGCATCTGTGGTTACCATCCCCTGGTTCTCCATACGGTCTAGGCTTGTGCTCAGATTATTCTTCATGGTTCATTATTCCATCCTGTGCTTGCACCAGCACAGCTCACCACAGTTCTAGGGCTGAATGAAGGAGCTTTCACCCTAGCAGCAGATGTCCTATTTACTTTGGGGCAAAATCTGCCTCTTCTGGTTCTGCTGCACAGGGGACAGCTTTGTGTGGCCCACCCCCAGGTCCGCGCTCCTCCTGCCCCATAGGAGACAACACTATGAGGCTTCCCTGCATGCCAGGGATGGGGTAGGTTTGTGGATGGGGTGATAGGGCCACAACTGGCAGATACTCTGGACATTCTCCTTTCATGGAGGGAGGGACACAGTGACAGCGAGGCTAATGCAAGCCTGAATGCCAAAAAGAGCTACATCATCAAATCCTCCTATAGACTAGTGCATTTTACTATAAATTAATCCAGTTCTAAGCCTCAGTAAAGTTAGATGAGTATTTTGATCACCTGGATTAACTTTGTCCCGTTTCTTCCAGTGGGTGCATGGAATGACAGCTGCCTTATGGGAAAGACCCCTTATATTTATTTCCCAAATCCATTTTTTCTTTTCCATTATACTTTCCCAAATACTATAAACTTTATTTGGAGACTGGGGGCATTTGGTTGTTTCCAGCTGGCTGTAATTTTACATTAGACAGCAAAGAACAGAAGCAGATACAAAAAGAAAAGAAAATATACCTTTATAATTGTAGGACCCATCAAGGCAACCACAGTTTTATCCTACATCATCTTAGAACTGCTAACTGATGATGTGCCCTATCCTGCAAGTTGCTGAGTACCCTCAACTCCCATCCACTACACTGAGCATTGTGGGAGCTCAATATACCTCAGGAGGCACTCAGAACCTCACATGACTGGAGTTTACTGTCTTATTATAGTGGTAAATAAGTTATTTAATTACATTAAATTCCAGTTTGTGTCTACTGAGCACAACTTGTCTCCCATAAAGATTCTCTTGCTCTTTTATACATTTATGAGACTCACAAGGGCAAGGTAACACTGCTCAATTATTTTAAATGTATTTTCTTTTATCATAGAGCTTATAGATGATGAGAAAGTTCTACTCCATATTTGCATACATGGAGCATCTATAAAAGTATCCTATTCTTGACCTGTACTAGTTATTTAACTGCTCCTGCCTGAAATATACACAAATATTATAATTCATACAACTGTGTTTCTTGTTCTGTAAAAATGTTTTTAAAAAAGTAACAGTGGGTATACATGAAAAAAAGATGCAAATCTGAACAAAAAGAAAAACCACCTTTTTCCTACTACCCAAGTTTGCTGGAGACATTTATTGTGCTTTGTAAGTGATTTTTAATACCTATTAAATCGCTGAAAGTTTAAGTTAAAACACTAAGGCAGTTTTTTAAAAGATTGGGTGTTCAAATTCACTTGTAGCTGCCCATGTAACGTTCACATGGGGAGACTGTGTCTCCAAATGGCTGAAGCATTTGCGTTCAAAACCTGCCAACTGCATGTTCAAATTAAACATGCAAGGTATTTTAAATGAACGAATGAAAAATATTGATCAGACAGTAATCTTTCAGTGTTCACTTCCTCCTTTCTTTGAAGAGTGCTGTAAAAACCCCAAATATACAAAACAACATTTTCACACAGCTAAACACAAAAGCTAAGAAATGTTCGATTTGCACATGAAAAATCATGGTTTAGACCTACTGCGTGACAGACAATAAATGGGAGTTACCTGGTAAAAACTGTGCAAAATACAACAAGCCCTGCTCCAGGCTAAAAAAAACCTAGGTACCGCCTAGGGTCCAAAGAAATAGCAACCCTGAGAAGTTCCTCTTAAACCCATTACTCTAAGGATAGCATGCTTGACTTGGTCATTTCAAAGCAACGGCACCACTTTAACACGAGGATTAAGTAAGAAAGTTGTAAGAAACAATTATAGCCTGCACCTACTTTTGTGTTAGATAATAGACAAGAGTTGATGTTTGTTGCTGGTTTCAATAAATTGAGTCCCAAATCATTGATTTGCTGATATTTATGAACAGCTGCAATAGTTACGAGAATCTCTTTAACCAAACCTGTCAACAAAGGAGATGAAAAATATGAAAAACGTTCCAACGTTAGTGGGAAAAGGAAGAGTGTGGGCAACTTTAACCAATGAATCAATTTTCCCATGAGCTCATCCTCTTTTCAAGCCAATGTGAAAGAGAGTTATGCATCTTCTAATAAAAGGAACTAACTATCCAAAGAATTATTTGCAGGAGGAAGTCATATGCTGTTGCTCACATTATTGGAACACCAAACATAATGCAATTTCTAGTACACTAACGCCTGTGATGTTAGTTGTTTCTGTTATAACTCTTAACAAAGAATACGGGGCATATAGACTCAAGGGAACACTGTTGCATTGGTTAATTAACTTCTAAGAAGCAAACATTGCAGGGAGGTGCAGTCCTGAGTTCATTTCTTGAGCGGCGGCTGTACTCAAAACAATATTTTATAAAGGGACTAGCTTGAATGAACTTAATAACCTTTTCCTGTTCCTAACGTTGGTAAATGTTTTTATATGATGAGTAATAAGCGTCTTTAATAAACCCAGCCTTGTAAATGCTCCATATTCAAGGAGTTTTTAAAAGCCTCTTTAATCCAACTGCTACTAGATTTGGCTTATTGTACGTATTTTCCGCAACACATTTGTTTATCTTTCCCTCTAATTAAAGTATACTCTGCTCTCAATACGAAGAAATAAAAGAAACAGTATGTGCTCTGAAAACTTATTTCATGATGTAATGAGAGGGCAGCAAGTCCCACATGCTCTCTAGATATGATCTGAAAATAGAGAAAAGCTACACACCAGCAAGCTATTGTAGGTCAATTTGCTTTTTACCTAAATTATGGCCCAATCCTGCAAAGTACTAAGCATCTTCTATATGATACTGCCTTCAACTTCCACTGACTTCAAGGGCACGCAGCACTTCGCAGCACCAGTCCCAAGAATAACTTAAAAGATCAGGCTACACCACACTATAAAATGAGCCAAGATAATTCAAGTAATGAGTCATTTACATAAAGGAAGCCACCAAAAACAAATTCAAATCATTGGCTTTGTGATGGCCAAAGTGCTGCACAGTGAATGCACTTCAAACACATTTTTCTTGTAGCCTTTGGCATAAAGCAAAGTCTATGGAAGTTTTTAGGTTTAAAAAAATATCTACTAGTATTCATCAACCACTTCTTGGAAACATAATCGTGTTAAAAAAAAAAGAAAATCAGCTGGAATGAAAAGAGGAAAAATTCCTCAATCTTTTTAGGCAGTGAGGAGGTCTCCCACTAACTTGTTTCATTGCTCAGCCTTAATCTTCACTATTTTCACAAGAAGGCCATGGACAATTAGCACCAAACCTTTTCCTCCGAAGCTGAACTCCCATTAGGATAGAGTAAAAGAACAAAAGGACAGGTTTCATAATTTGCCCACCTGACAGTCCTCCATTCTTTGCAGACAGATTTAATTTCCTCCAACACATGGTGTTCTCTCATCATCATCTCATCCTGTCTCTATCCACTTGCTTTTTCTTCCTTCAGGGGAGCTGGAAATAAGACATCGAGGAAACGGCTCTAAAAAAAGCTCCAAAAGGGACTTTTAAATGGTTGCAAAGAAAAATAGTGAATCATACAAAAGTTTCTAATATTTATATCAAATTAAAGAGTGGCTCCTCTCCAGCACAGCCTGTTCTTCCTGCATATAGGCTAATGATGATGTAAATGGTTAAACCTATTACTTTATTAGACTTACAATGAAATAATCTTTTGGTCACAGCAGAGCACTGGGAGCCAGAAAATCCTGAATTCGAATCCCATCTCTGCCAAAGACTCACTGTGTAAACTCGAGCATGTCAATCTCTCTGTTTCTTGATCTGTAATATGGCATGGATAATGTTTGGCTATGTTAGTAAAGCACTTTAAGACCTGGAACGAAAGATGTTAGGGTAACTGCAAAGTACCATCAACCACCAGGAAAGGTTAAATAAAAATCCAACAGTTTTACCTCCGAGCAGAAAAGTTTGGTTCCTAAATGGAACAGACAAAACACTGGCCCAAGGAAACAAGTCAGCCTTCTTGAAAGACTAAACAGTAAAGATTGGCCTAAACACCAACAGCCTCAGGCTCTAGGGAACTCCTGTGGCTCAAGCCCGTCTGCATTAAACAACACATATTGGGTTTTATTTTGTTAAAAATTTCCTCATTAAAATTTCATGGAAAAACAAACAAAAGCATTTTAATCATCACACATTGAGCTAAAGCAGTTCTTAGTGAGGCAAAGAGATAATGTACCTTTCTTTCTTTACAAGCAGTTTTGGGCAGTCTCAATTTAAAAAAAGTCTACAGTTTAACTCCTTGACATTGGATTAAAGTGGATTAAGGGAGATGTCAGCTCCGGGAAATTGATGCCACATACATGAATTTACCATTTCTGCATGGAAACCCAGACATTTGCTTTGCACACTTTGATGAGAGTTTTAAAAATGTTGGATGCTGTTTACAACTTTAATGGTAGGCCAGTTTAAAAGAAACAGATCCAACTCTTGGAATCACTGAATTAAAAAAAACAAACCTAAGTTAACAGCACCACCCCCTACCAGTATTACACCTCCAAATGTCATTTTTAAGGTGTGGTAAAGTCTCTCTACAAACTAGTGGGTAAAACAGGATTGAAGATTCATAGATTCTAGGACTGGAAGGGACCTTGAGAGGTCATCGAGTCCAGTCCCCTGCCCTCATGGCAGGACCAAATACTGTCTAGACTATCCCCAATAGACATTTATCTAATCTACTCTTAAATATCTCCAGAGATGGAGATTCCACAACCTCCCTAGGCAATTTATTCCAGTGTTTAACCATCCTGACAGACAGGAAGTTTTTCCTAACGTCCAACCTAAACCTCCCGTGCTGCCATTTAAGCCCATTGCTTCTTGTTCTATCCTTAGAGGCTAAGGTGAACAAGTTTTCTGCCTCCTCCTTATGACACCTTTAGATACCTGAAAACTGTTATTTCCCCTCTCAGTCTTCTCTTTTCCAAACTAAACAAACCCAATTCTTTCAGATGGACAAGACAAACTCGATCATCAGGTCAGACTCCTGGCTAGCTTGAAGAGCCCGTTATTAAGTATTTGTCCCCATGTAGGTACGTACAGACTGTAAGTAATTTACCCTCAACCATCTCTCTGTCAAGCTAAGTAGATTGAGCTCCTTGAGTCTATCACTATAAGGCATGTTTTCTCATCCTTTAATCATTCTTGTGGCTCTCCTCCGAACCCACTCCAATTTATCAACATCCTTCTTAAATTGTGGGCACCAAAACTGGACATGTTATTCCAGCAGAGGTTGCACCAGTGCCAAATACAGAAGTAAAGTAACCTTTCTACTTTACTCAATAGTCCTTTGTGTTTATGCATCCCAGGATTGAATTAGCTCTTTTGGCCACAGCATCATACTAGGAGCTCATGTTCAGCTGATTATCCACCATGACTCCCAAATCTTTTTCAGAGTTACTGCTTCCCCATTGTGTAATTATAGCCTACATGTTCCTAGACATACTCATGTAGCCATATTGAAGCATATATTGTTTGCTTAAGCTCAGTTCACCAAGCAATCTAGCTTGCTATGAATCAGTGATCTGTCCTCTTCATTATTTACCACTTGACCAATTTTTGTGTCATCTGCAAGACTTTATCAGTGATGATTTTATGTTTCCTTCCTGGTCACTGATAAAAAATGTTAGATAACATAGGGCCAAGAACCGACCCCAGTGGGACCCCACTGGAAACCGAACCCGTTCAACGACTATTCCATTTACAGTTACATTTTGAAATCTATTAGTTTTTCATCCATTTAATGTGTTGCAAGATAATTTTATATCACTCTAATTTTTTAATCAAAATGTTGTATAATACTAAATCAAAACACCTTACAGAAGTCTGTTGTGTCAACACTATTACCTTTATCAACCAAACTTGTAATCCCATTAAAAAAAAGATATCACCTTAGTCTGACAGGATCTATTTCCCATAAACCTATGTTGATTTGCATTAATTACATTACCCTCCTTTAGTTCTTTATCAAGTCCCATATTAGCCACTCTGTTATTTTGCCTGGGATTGATGTCAGGCTGACAGGCCTATAATTATCTGTGTCATCCGGTCTACCCATTTAAAATAATTGACATATTAGCTTTCTTCCAGTCTTCTGGAACTTCCCTAGTGCTCCAAGACTTATTGAAAATCAACATTAACAGTCCAGCAAGCTCATAAGCCAGTTTTTTTTTAAAAATCTTGGATACATGTTTATCTGGACGTGCTGATTTAAAAATGGCTAACGTTAGTAGTTTCTGTTTAACATCCTTCAGAGATACTAGTGGAATGGAAAGAGTGTTATCACCATATGATGAGATATCATCTGTTCTTTCCTCAAATTTAGAACAGAAATATTTAGTGAACACTTCTGCCTTTTCTGCATTACTGATAATTCTAACATGTCCCTCTAGCAATTGACCAATACCATTGTCAGAATTCTTTTTGTTCCTAATGTTTAAAACACTTATTGTCCTTAACCGTGCTGGTCATAGATTTCCCCTTGTATCTCTTGGTTTTCCTTATCAATTTTCTACAATTAACTTTTTATATTCACTACCATTTTCCCTTTCATGTGTGTGTGAGCATATACTTTTTTTTTTTTTTAGCTGCTTTCATTTCCCTTCTAGTAAGGTGTTCTTAAAACGATTCCCAATTATCATTTTCAATGCCTCTTTGGAGTAAGAGACAAAATAAACTCTTGTTTCTGAGCACGGCCTGGTCAACTCAATTTTTGTTCTGGTATAACTATTTTCATGGAATCAGATATATAGGGCTTGAAGAGACCTCAAGAGGTTATCTAGTCTACCCTACTCCCCACTTACTTCAGCCTATGTTGAGGCAGGATCAAGTATATCTAGAGTCTAGAGATAATCCTGATGGGATTCCCCAATCTCCCATGGAAGCCTATTCCAGTGTTAAACGATCTCTACAGTTAGAAAGATTTTTCTAATATTAACCTTAAAGTCCCTTGGTGCAGATTAAGCCAATTACTTCTTGTCCTACCTTCAGAGGACATAAAGAACAATTGATCACTGTCCTCTTTATGCAGTCCTTAAGATCTTTGAAGATCTATCAGATTTTCTGTCATAAACAGATAAGAAAAGTTAATAGAACAGAAGTACTTTATATCTCTTTTCACTGTAAAGGGTTAACAAGTTCAGTAAGCCTGGCTGTCACCTGATCAGAGAACCAATCAGGAAACAGGATACTTTCAAATCTTGAGGGAGGGAAGTTTCTGTGTGTGCTGTTAGTTTTTGGTTGTTGTTCACTCTGGGGCCTCAGAGGGACCAGACATGCAACCAGGTTTCTCTCCAATCTCCCTGATACAGGTTCTTATAGATTCCAAATAGTAAGTACTAGGTAGATAGGCGAGTTATGGGCTTATGTTTGTTTTCTTTATTTGCAAATGTGCATTTTGGCTGGAAGGAGTTTAATTGTGTATTTGGCTGAAAGGAGTTCAAATTTGTATTTTTGCTGAAAGGATTTAATTTGTACTTGAATACTTAGGCTGGGAGGGTATTCCCAGTGCCTATAGCTATAAAAAACCCTGTACCTATTCCAATCTTAAATTTTACAAAGATAATTTTTACTGTTTTTCTCTCTTTAATTAAAAGTTTCTTGTTTAAGAACCTGATTGTCAAATTTTTTTTTATTCTGGTGTGAGACCCCAGGGACGGGGTCTGGATTCACCAGGGAATTGGTGGGGAGAAAGGAGGGAAGGGGGAGAGAGAGGCTAATTTCTCTCTGTGTCAGGATTACTGTCTCTCTCAGGGAGAGTCTGGGAGGGGGAAGAGAAGGAGGAGGGAAGGTGCATTTCCTCTCTGTTTAAGATTCAAGGAGTTTGAATCACAGTGATCTTCCAGGGTAACCCAGTGAGGGAGGGGAAGCCTGGGAGAGGCAACGGTGGGGAAAGGGTTTACTTTCCTTGTGTTAAGATCCAGAGGAGGGTCTGGGTCTTGGGGCTCCCCAGGCAAGGTTTTGGGGGGACCAGAGTGTACCAGGCACTGGAATTCCTGGTTGGTGGCAACGCTACAGGTCCTAAGCTGGTAATCAAGCTTAGGGGAATTCATGCTGGTACCCCATCTTTTGGACGCTAAGGTTCAGAGTGGGGAATTGTACCATGACATCTTCCCTTAGTCTTTTTTTCTCAAGATTAAAACATACCCAGTTTTTTTAACCTTTCCTCATAGGTCAGGTTTCCAAAACCTCTTATTTTTTTTGTTCTCCTCTGGATTGCCTCCAATTTGTCCACTTCTTGCTTAAATCATGGTGCCCAGAACTGAGCTGAAGCCTCATCAGTGCAAGGTAGAGCAGAATAATTACCTCCCATGTCTTACATGCCACATTCCTGTTAATAAACCCAATTATTAGCCTTTTTTGTAACTGCATCACATAGTGGATCACAAATTGAGTCTGAATCCCCAGATACTTTTCTGCAGTACTACTGCCTAGACAGTTATCCCCAATTTTGTACTTGTGCATTTCATTTTTCATTTCTAAGAGTAGTACTTGGCACTTGTCTTTACTTTCATCTGATTGATTTCAGACCAATTCTCCAATTTGTCAAGGTCATTTTGAATTCTAATCCTGTCCCCCAGAGTGTTTACAGTCCCTCCCAGCTTGGTGTCAACTACATTTTTATAAGCATATTCTCCATTCCATTAGCCAAGTCATTAATGAAAATATTGAATGATACTGGACTCAGGACAGATCCCTGCAGGGCCTCACTTGATACATCCTCCCAGTTTATCAATGGTTCACTGTCAAATACTCTTAAGCATGTTTTTTCAACCAGTTGTGCACTCACCTTACAGTAATTTCATCTAGACCACATTTTCCTAGTTTGCTTATGAGTATGTCATGTAAGACTGTTTCAGAAGCCATAAATCAAGACAGATCAGTTCTACTACATCCCCCTATCCACAAGGGCAGTAACCCTATCAAAGAAGGAAATTAGGTTGGTTTAGCATTATTTGTTCTTGACAAATCCAAGTTGGCAATGTATCACCGTATTATCCTCTAGGTACTTACAACTGATCTTTTTATAATTTTGGTCAGAGGTAGGATTTATTTTTTAACTAAAATAGCTATAACAACCTCTAATGTGGACAGTTATGCTGATATAAAGGTAGCTCATAGAAGTATAGCTTATTTCTCTTCCCATACAGGAATAGTTATACCAGTATAAAGCACCTTGGTATCACTATAACTGCATCCACATTAGAGGGTTGTACTTCTTTATACCAGTACAGTTAAAGTGCTATAATTTGGTGTATGCAGACAAGCCCAGAGTCTCCTAGATCTCTTATTCCATACATAGCTAACTAAAGGGCCCAAAGCAGCTTGACATTTCTTATATGGAAATTGAGAGATTTTTAAACCCAAAGTAATTCACTATAGACCTCTGCAGCATTTTCTCTCCTTCACATGCCACCTCTCCTCCCACCACATACTTAGAACCTGTTCCTCTTGCATTTCTGTGCATGTTACTTCCATTTAATGGGAGTTATATGTATAAAGTTAGCAAGATTAACATGACTGAACCTAAGACATCGATCAGAATACAATTTTATCTAAATAAAAAGACAAAGGAAAACACCGTGGTGTGGCATAAAGCTCTTATAGGCATGTGTTTAGGATGGCTGCATTACTGAGTGAGCTATACATGTCATCCCAAATGTGTGCCAAAAAAGCCTCACCGTCATGTATTCTGCATAAGCCACGGCATGAGATAGTGGACACTATAACTGTCACTGGGGCAGAAGTGAATACTCAACTTAGGCTTCAAGCCACTATCCTTTTGTTTGGAGTGGGGGCAGAGGGGGAGGAAGGAAGATAGTCTACATTCAAGGAAAAATATATTTTTATGCAAGGTTGATATAAAAAAAAAAACAAGTCTGCTATTTAAACTTGCTCAAGAATTTAGAATATTGGGAGTCCTAAGGTGATGAACTAATGGGCAAGGGAAGAGGCCAAAGGTGCGTAATAAATTTAATTTATCACACAACTATAAGTACTACCTATGTGGTATAAAATGGTTTAACTGCCATAAGATTTGCTTCTTAACCCCAAAATAATTATTTGAACTTGGAATTTAGAGAAGCCAGTGTAGAACTCCATTTAACAACAGATCCTTCAAGCCCAACCATTTACCCATTTTTACAGAATATTCTCTCCACATGCCTATACATCCCCCCCACCCCCCAAATTAATGATTCCTTAAACTAGAACCAATATCTTAAACGAGTAATTGAACACTATGGGCGTCTGACAAGTCTTTGGCCACCAAATGAATGGAAACAGGAATGCAAAATATTCCAGTTCTCTGAATATACAAGACCAAATAAGGCCCAAATGCCATGAGAATAAACACGAGGCTAATCTACCAAGTTTGGGCAAATGTGAATTAGAGTTCTCTAATGCTGCAGATATTACTTTGCCAGGTAAACTTAATTCTTCCTGCTGCAAATGCGTACACTTATTCCTATTTAAAAAAGAAGCCTCTGTGTAATCTGCACAGATCTTTGTAAGTTCAACTGCTTATTTGTTACAACTGTACAATCACGAAGACTATGAATAAATCATTTGACAAACAGTTATACATTCTAGACTAACAAAAACAATTTAAAATTGTTCATATAACCACTCGTTTCGAAACTGCCAGAAGGATAGCCAGTATTTGGACATTGCCTGAAGGACTTGATAAACTGTTTATCTAAAAGGAGAAAGACCTTGAATTTCAGGAAACAGATATGTAGAAAACTTTCTTCTAGCAGAAAATAAAGTTCCATTTGTACCACACTGGTTTGCAAGACATTAAATAGATGGTATTGGCAGCTGATATCCAGATTCCAATAAAGTTCATTTTCTAAATTAAACACTTATCTACAGCAAAAATTGCTACATAAGTGACATTTATTAATGTTCTGCTATATTTACAGTTTTAACACAGTAAAACTCCAAAGTGAATTACCACTTGGCAGAAAGCACGAAAGTGCACATTAAATCTACACTTATAATGCATCATAGTTTTTGCTAACAGAAATTATAAAAGCAAGAATTACAGGTATGTTAGGGATCATCTCAAAAGTCCCAAAGCCAACCAAAAAAAAAAAAAAATGACCTCTCTTTTGCAAGGTCAAATTTTTTTATACAAAGTTGTGTTATGATCTTTGAGCTTTATGCTACCAGTATATATTGCGGAAATTCCTATATAGTCCAAAAAGTATGCAGTATGAAAGAAATATACTGCAAGATTTAGAAGAGACTATAAAAAAAACAATACTGGTGCTTCCTTCAAAATAATACTTTCGCTCCAATTATGCCTTAAAGAATCTATTGTGCACAATGATTTTACTTCCAGGTACAGAGAGAGCACAGTTTTAGATTTAACAGCAGATAGATATGTGCAAAAATGTAGTCATAACAAAACAGTCTTCTAAACTTTTGAGAACACCCCTTCAAAATAGCCAGCATTATACATATTTTACACTAAAATATTGGATTCCAGAATCATTTTTAAGATGGAGAATGAAATAAAACAAGACTGCCCCCTACTGGCTACAGGGGCATAGCTCATGCTATACTACAAATACTATATAAGGCATTATTAGTACATCACAGACTTGACTGCAGTAGCTTTTTCAAACATTAGCCCACTAATGATTCAATGATTACAGAATTCTGCATTAACTATTAAAATTTTACACCTAAAAACAAATAGAAAGAAATGCTTCTCTTTATCAACAGTACTTTTATTTATTTATTTATTTATTTTAAAGCAGGTGATTATTTTTTCTTCTGTGTTCAGAGTCTTGATTCACTTCCTGCAGGTGTCCTGTTACTTCTTGAGGGAGAATTCATTAACGCAGGAAGACATTTGCCAGAAAACATCTGTCAGAGAAGGATATTGAATATTGAAACTATAGTTAGATTGTTATTTTGGTTAAGAGAAGGATGTAGTTCACAAAGAGTGCAGGATGTCGGAAGACATATGACATGCATCTGAGCACCGTTACAAGATTATAGCGATGGCACAATTAATTACACAGTAGTTTTCTGCCTATTTGACAATTTCAGAGTTCAAACTCCTTTAGAACATAAAGCAACAGAAAAAGGAAGACAACGGGCCAGATTCTGCTCTTGGTTATGCTGGTGTAAATCCGTAATAACGTCACCCAAGGCATTGGAGTTAACCTGTATTTGAATAATGGCAGAGCAAACTCTGAACCCATGTTTGATTTGATTTGTTTGCGCCCCTAATATGGCTACATGCTAGCAAACATATGGGATATTGGAGAGGCCAAACCTCCTAAACTCTCTGTCCTGATTACTCTGACTGGGATCTTTTTGCAGCAAGGATAAAGTATGAAACTAGTACACCTACAGTGTAGTTTATATCTTCTACTTGGATACTGATTTGCCCTGCCAACTGCATGCAGTCATATACCAAGAAGATTTCCAGCAATGATAGATAACATGGCCCATTAGAACACAGTATTTAAATAGCATATGCCAAGCTTTCAGCCAGGTTCATTTTACTGTTAACTACTTTTGGCTTGCACAAAGCACCCTCCCCAGTCCCTCAGAAAACTAAAACCAACAATCACCGTCCTAACAGTGACAGGTTCCAGAGTGTTCTGTGCACTTCTGTCACTCACTCATGGCAGATGGGATTTTATCCAAGAACAGCTCTGTTCATTTATTTGTTTTTTTAAAAAAGTGATACACACTGGCTTGTAATTCAAGTTAACTAAAAGCAGTATCCTCAGAAAATCCCCATTCGAAGTTCACAAGTCACTCACAAGCAATGATCCTTGGGCCTCTTCCGGAAGCCTGAGCCATGCTTTGGAATCTTTTACCCTCTCCTCATTCCTTGTCCTCGCAAGGTCAATCAGTACAGGTGTATTTGGAGAAGGTTTTGACATGCTGGATTCTATCACCAAATTTAAATTGTCTAATTCTAAAAGGAACTGTTTTTTAAGGAAAAAGTAAACAGAGAAAATGCAACCCTAACTTCTTCACAAGGTTCCCAATACATAGGTAGTGATTCCGTCCACCTTCAATATTACCACAAACCGTGTTTTTATAATATCCCCTCTTTATTAAGCTCAGCATGTCTGGCTCTCATCCATGGTGTTATGATGTGGGTGGAATCTACTAGCACGCAAATGCTAATCAAAAGTAATATTTTCATTTTTCAGTGGTCAGCATTTTTCCCAGCTATTTATTCACGTATTCATTTTTAAAAGAAAACAAGTGAAAGGTCTTATTTTAATGATGTCTACTTCAGCTCCCTCAGGAGAAGAAAGCGACACAAGGGCAACAGGAAGACCTGGTGTTTTGTTCCTACAAAGCACCTACACAGACTATAGATGCACAGCAGATGTAATAACCACAGTGAGATATGTGCAGCTACAGCAGCTGCATGGGAACTGATCAAATATGTGCTATAATGTTTTGCAGACATATGCAAGGGAGTCCAAATAGTTGGCTTACACAAGTCGATCTTTGGTGGTATTGCTATAGACAAATTGGCCTCTATTTCATCTTTAAAACAGCATTTGTAGAGAAGGATGGGGGTATATTCCTGAGGCTATGGGGAGAATGAAAAGGGGAGAAAGAACTTTTTTGTTGCTTTGTGTATATCCAGATAGGATTTCTGTTGTTGTTGCTGGGTGATCATTATTATGCTGTTAGAAGACTTTCAGGGCACCTACAGCTCTTTGTATAGTTCAGGGGTCGGCAACCTTTCAGAAGTGGTGTGCCGAGCCTTCATTTATTCACTCTAATTTAAGGTTTCACGTGCCAGTAATACATTTTAACGTTTTTTAGAAGGTCTCTCTCTGTAAGTCTATATATTATATAATTAAACTAGTGTTGTATTGTAAAATAAACAGGGTTTTCAACATGTTCAAGAAGCCTCATTTAAAATGAAATTAAAATGTTGATCTTATGCTGCCAGCCCGCTCAGCCCACTGCTGGTCTGTGGTTCTGTTCACCTAGGCCGGCAGCAGGCTGAGCGGTGCCTGCAGCAGGGACCCCGGCTGGCAAGGGTCTGTCAGCCAGAACCCCAGACCAGCAGTGGGCTGTGCAGGGCTGGCGGCCAGGACCCAAAGGGCTGGAGTCGGGGCTGGGGCGTGGGTATGTGAGGGGGTGTAGGTGTCAGGGCAGAGGGGGCGCTGGGTACAGGTGGGAGTGCCAGAGTCAGAGTCAGGGCCAGGGTTGCGGGTGGGATGAAGGAGTCAAGTAGAGGGCTGGGTATGTATGAGGGAGGTACAGAGCTCAGGACAGGGGCCTGGGAGGGTCCGGGGCTCAAGGCAGAGGGCGTGCTGTGTGTATGTGTGGGGGGGTCGGGGATCAGGGCTCAGGGCAGAGTGCTGGGTGACTGCCCCCCTAAAAACTCTCAACCCCGCTGCTCCTTGTCCCCTGACTATCCCCTCCTGGGACCCCTGCCCCCAACTGCCCCCCTAGGACCCCACCCCCTATCTAAGGGACTCCCTTTCCTTGTCCCATACTGGACTCTATCTCCTACCTCCCCAACCCTCATCAACCCCCATCCCCAGCCAGACCCCAGACTCCCATGCCTATCCAATCACTCCCTGTCTCCTGACAGGACCCCAACTTCCCAACCCATCCAAACCCCCCCCCCCCCGCCTGCCCAAACCCCTTTCCACACCCCTGCCTCCTGGACAGACCCCCAGAACTTCCTGGACCCATCCAACCCCCCCCCCCCGCCTGCCCCAACCCCTTTCTCCACACCCCTGCCCCCTGACAGGACTCGCAGAACTCCCCAACTCATCCAACCCCGCTGAATCCCTTGTATTTTTTCCCTGACCCCCCTCCAGAGACCGCCCCACCCTAACTTCCCCCCGAGGACCCTCCTTGCTCCCAGTCCCCTGACTGCCCTTGACTTATTCACCGCCCTGCCCCTCACAACCCGGGACTCCCATGCCCCATCCACACCCCCCCCCCCCAACCACCCACCAGGATCCCACCTCCGCATCCAACCCACCCTGCTCCCTGTCCCATAACTGCCCCCACCCTTGGGCCCCTTACCATGAGGCTCCATACAGAGCTAGATACGCTGCTCCGCGGGAGCACACAGCCCTGCCCCGCCGGTTGAGCAGGGAGCATGTCTGCCTCCCCGCGGGAGCGCGCAGCCCCAACCCCCAGAGCGCTCCCCAGTGGAGGGGATAAGGTGGGGGAGGGGCCGGCAGCTTGCTGCGCTCAGCCCCGCATTCTGGCCCGGGAGCGCAGACCCCGCGGCTTGCCATGCCCAGAGAGTGGGGCCATTTGCCCACCCCGTGCGTACGGCTATGCTTCTGCTCCCTGCCCCTGCTGGGGGAGCAGAGGGCAGAGGAGAGCGCGCCGGGCTGGGCAGGATTTTTAGTGGCATGCTGGAGTCCCGGCAGGCTCCAGCGTGCCATTAAAAATTGGCTCGCGTGCCGTCTTTGGCACGCATGCCATAGGTTGCCAACTCCTGGTATAGTTTGTTTTAAATCTAAATAAATTAAACAGATCTGATTTAACACAGGCCTGAAAATCCAACATTTTAAGGTCACAAAATCCTTTAATAAAACTTTTTGTCTTCTCTGTAGTCAAATGTGCACCTCACATACAATTATATTCAATTTGAACAAGACAAAGAATCTGAAAGGACTGTCAAAGAGAACTCACATTTCAGTACATATAGCATATACATGCTTGTCAGAACTGAACAGTCTGTGTTGATTACACAACGGTCGTCCGCTCTGGCACAGCTACTATAATCAGATAATATTTATGGGTAACTTTATAAATTTGACTCTTCTCCACAGCAAGCACAAGCTTTGCCATACATGAGATGTCTCAGTTAAAGAGGAGTAAAAGGTCATAACCATTCTGATAAGGATTCTAGGCCCCTTCATATAATTTTTTTTAAATTACGTTCTCTATGCTATGAAGACAAATAAGCCAAACCCAATCAGTGAAGACAAGCTACTGTACATAGGAACAGTTCCAACACACAACACTTTCACATGAATCAAATTCCCACCCTCCTTGTAAAGAGCAGGCAATACTCAGATCTGGTTCTGCCAATTAAAAATTTTAACTTACATACCTAATCTTCACTATTAATTATGGTCCTGTTCTCAGCATCCATAACATCTATCCCAAAGAATCTCCTTTTAGTATACATGTATCTCAATTCCTTTCTCAGGCCACGTCTATACGACGCGCCATTTCGGCGCGTTAAAATCGAAAGCTCTGGGTTCGATATATCGCGTCTCGTCTAGACGGGGATATATCGAACCCAGAGCGCGCTTACATCGATTCCGGAACTCCACCAAAACAAACCGAGTTCCGGATTCGACTTTGCGAGCCGCGCACATCGATTCGGCGCGGTGAAGACGGGTGAGTAACTCGATTTTAGATATTCGATTTCAGCTACGCTATTCCCGTAGCTGAAATTGCGTATCTAAAATCGAATTTCACGCGTCGTGTAGATGGGGCCTCAGTGAAACAAACCACACTTTTGGTGACTAGCTACAATTAATATACGGCAATATAGATGTTCTTACAATAGATGCCTTTTTCTAGACACAAATATGGAATGAAGTTAGACTACCCTTCTCAAAACGTTTGTGTTAAAGAATCAGGAGAATGAGAACATCACCATGTAGTACTTGTTTTAGATACTAGAACCAAATGTATGAATTTAATGTTAACCTCTAATATCCTCTAACTTTCATAATAAATAATTTTTAGATATATAATCAAGTTTTTTAAATTGTGAGAAGGTAGGTAGTGAAATAGCAGCTTCCCTTCACTGGCACCAGAAAAAGTAAAAGAGGAATCTGATTTGAGGAAGGATGCTATAGTGATACCACAAATGTTTTGAGGTGCTTCTCTTCAATATTTCACATTATAGGTTTATCCGAAGAGTCCAACAGAGTGAAGTTTAGGGCATACAGAAACATCAAGGCCTAAATTTTCATAGTGCCTAGTGTTTCTGGATGCCCAACTTGAGATATCTTAAAGAGCCCTGATTCAGAAAGTGTCGAGGACCCAGACTTTGAAAGACAAGCCCCTTTAATGTGTCTCAGGTTGGGCACCCAAAAATGATAGCACAAAAATGACTACTTGCATTTCAAAACATAGGCTTCAAGGTCTATGCTACCAGGAACCAAGCAACTCCTATAAGAAATGAAGAGTCGAGTCACCTGAAGAAGTTTGAAGAGGGTCCTATATGAGGAAAGATTAAAGAGGCAAGGACTGTTCAGCTTGGAAAAGAGGAGACTAAGGGAGGATATGATAGAGGTATATAAAATCATGAGTGATATGGAGAAAGTGGATAAGGAAAAGTTATTTACTTGTTCCCATAATACAAGAACTAGTGGTCACCAAATGAAATTAATAGATAGCAGGTTTAAAACAAATAAAAGGAAGTTCTTCTTCACACAGCGCACAGTCAACTTGTGGATCTCCTTACCTGAGGAGGTTGTGAAGGCTAGGACGATAACAGCATTTAAAAGAGAAATGGATAAATTCATGGTGGTTAAGTCCATAAATGACTATTAGCCAGGACAGGTAAGGAATGGTGTCCCTAGCCTCTGTTTGTCAGAGGATGGAGATGGAGATGGATGGCAGGAGAGAGATCACTTGATCATTGCCTGTTAGGTTCACTCCCTCTGGGCACCTGGCATTGGCCACTGTTGGCAGACAGGATACTGGGCTAGATGGACTTTTGGTCTGACATGGTACCGCTGTTCTTATGTAAGACGACCAGAATACCAGCTGCTGGGACCAGAATTAGCTTTAGTATTCAAGTATTAAGTACATGGCTGTACAACCAGTAACAATGAGAATTTAAGAGGGTTTCAGAGGTTACCACAAACCCTAAGCAGCGGAAAACCCAACCAACCCATAGCAATTTCTTTTTACAGAGTTTTCAGGTTCAGTTTAATAAAGCAGAACCATTTGCAGCGTGTGTGGTTCCTGGCCCAGTGAAGAGACAATGGAGCAGGAAAACAAAGCCTTGGCTTTGAGGGCCAAACAATTTAATGACACCTGATTTAAAGTTTTGTTTTTCTACTACTGCCCTGGCTACAACTGCTTCAGCTCTGTCCTGGGGAAAACTAGCTTCATGGAGCACTCATTATCTGGGAAGCAACTTCTTACTTACAAGGATTTTTTTCTGCCTCAAGAGAAAGAAAGTTAATGCTAGCCATTATCTATTGTATGAAGGAAACGTGCTAAGCAAGTTGAACTACTTAAGCCTCCATCCAGGTCCCACCCGAGATTTCAGCAAAGGACAAGAACAAAATATGTTAATGTGCAGTACAAAAGTGGGTGGATTTTAGATTTAAAAAAAAAAAATCCATAACATTATTCAGGTACTACAATTAGTTAAAGGCATGTTGGAGTGGCTTTCAGAGTTTCTCCCAGAACTTGGCAGAGAATGAGTAATACAGAAAACCCAGATGAAGTGCTGGTTCTGGGACATAAGCCAAAGACATTGCTATATGCCTCTGCTCAGGCTTGGTCTGTGACCTTAACTCATGTTGAAGGTATGCCACATGTTTCAAGCACATTATTAGTTCTTAAGAATCACATCCTCCAGAATGCACAAGTGTACCAAGCAATCTTGGAATCTAAAGCATCTAAAATTCCCTTCATCAAATTCTGGAACAGATACCTGATACTTCAAATTAAACTCCTACTGTGCCGTCATAGGGAAGCTGGACTAAGAAGTATGTACAGTAGCTGGCAGCCCAGGAAATAAAATATCAGCCACTGGCTTGGGCCTGTGAAATTATAGCAGAGCAGACCCAGCCTAAAGAAATTGCCCAGTAAACTAAAAAAACAAAAACAAAATCCAGCAAAAAAACCGTCAAAAGTGTATAAGATTTACCTTTAGTAAATAAAGAGAACTCTGGTCCTGGGGAGAGTGGAAAATGTATCTGGCATCTTCCGAACCTTTGCATAATTGATAAATCCTCTGAGAAACAGCAGAAAGCCTATGGGGGGGAGGAGGGGAAAAAACATTTGTTCACTTAAGAAACAAAATCTATATAATTTCCAATGTTTTCTTCTCTACTTAGGAAAGGACAGTAAATCTCAGAACGTCTTACAGAGAAGGCCTCTGATTTTTAGCACTTGTGGCATTTAACTGAATATAGATTTGTTTCTGGACTACGATATTAAAGCTCTGGATTTCCATACTAATGAACAACAAGAAAGTTTATTTTAAGGGTAAACCTAATTACCAAGAAGTTAGTCTTACAAACCTAGAAGTCAGCTAAAGAAATCTAAATTGCTGATCAAAATGAATGCTTTAGTGATCAAGTCAGTCTAGAAAAGGTAGTAACTCAAATAAATGAGGAATAGTTTTATGAAATTTACTCATGTTTCTTGGAAATTTATGATTATGTCACTAAAGATCCGGTACTTTTTTTTCTGACATATTCAGTACAATTCTGCTGCAATCTTTTTACAGTTGATTTTTTCTGGTTCCTGGAGTGCTTCCTACAACACATTTTACCTAATTTAAGAATCCTGGCATGTTCTGAGTTGCTTGTGCTAGGTTAGCAATTCTCAAACTGTGCGTCGGGACTCCTAAGTGGGTCACGACCCCCTTTAAATGGGGTCGCCAGGGCTGGCTTAGACTTGCTGGGGCTCGGAGCTGAAGCCCGTACCCCACTCCCCAGGGCCGAGGGCTTCAGCCCTGGACAACACAGCTCAGGTTGCAGGCCCCCTGACCAAGGGCTGAAGCCCTCGAGCTTCAGCTTTGACCACTGGTCCAGAGCAGTGGGGCTCAGGCTATGCCTTGTGTGTGTGTCCCCGCCCTCCTAGGCAGCGGGGCTTGGGTGGGCTCAGTCTTCAGCCCCTACTCCTGGGGTCATGAAGTAATTTTTGTTGTCAGAAGGGGTCACAGTGCAATGAAGTTTGAGAACCCCTGTACTAAGTAAAGGAATTCCGCCATCTAGTGGCGACTTAATTTGTTGCACATAAAGGAGGTAAAAACATTTTTTTAGTACTCAGGTAGCACTTTCCGTCTGATGCTCTCAAAAACTGTGTAAGTATTGATGAACTAAGCCTCCTGCAGTGAAAGGAGAAAAAAATAATGGTAGTAATATCAGAAGTGTGCATTGTGGAACCAGAAACCTAATTCTGTCATGTTGCTACTTATTTTGTGTGTTTATATGTATATTACATATCTCTTATACGTATGATTTAAGATCTCTAGATTAAGAGTGTTATAGAAAAGAGATTATTACTAATATATATTTAGTTGTGATACTTTTTTTTATATTTAACCTTATAGAAAATAAAGGCATTTTATTAAAAAATATTACAAATTAGAAGTCCCAGTCCCCAAATACACCACTTTTAATGGGTTCTCTCACTTGAGTACAGAGTTTGCAGGATCAAGCTCCAGAACAAAGTCGTTGACATGGAAAGTTGAAAACTGTGATACAAGAGATTTATCTTATTTACCTTATGCACCATTGAAAGAACAGACCCAGTAAGTTTCTGAACTGAATTACTTTTGAGGAAGATTTCAGTAGAAGATTAAAGGGAAAATATATATATTTAAAATATTACTCATTTTCCCAACATGACAAAAACAATAAGGTTTCTGGTTCCACACTGCACACTTCTCATGTTATTACAATTATTTTTTCTCCTTTCACTGCAGGAGGCTTAGTTCATCAATACTTCTTCCAGTTTTTGAGAGCATCAGATGGAAAATGCTATCTAAGCACTAAATAATATTAATTTACCTCCTTTGTGTGCTACAAATTAAGTCGCCACTTGATGGCAGAATTCCTTTACTTAGTACAAGGAACTCAGAACCTACTAAGATTCTTCAATTAGGTAAAAATGTGTCATAGGCAACACTCTAGGAACCAACAAAAATCAACTGCAAAAAGATGCAGCAGAATTGTACTGAACATGTCTGGGGAGACTTTGAGGTAGTCTTTTCAGGCAACAAGTTGCCTTAGAAAGGTGGTCTTTTGTACCAGTTTCACTGTACTATCACTTTTATTCTTCCACATAGGTAGATTTACAGCTAAATATTAGCCACAGAGTCAAAGAACAGACTTGCTGAGTATCAGCTGGTTACAGCTCCAGGAGGCATATTTGAAACACTGACACGCATTACAGATTAATATTACAAAGTTAAGTATTACTTGGTACCCATGTAACTGGTGTTTTGGCGCAGCAAAGTTGATCTACTTATTTTCTGGGTAATTAATTTCCCAAAGGGCCCACAGTCCTCATGATGGTCCTAAGAGTGTCTGAGACTCAGTATAGGATTTAGAACAAATCACAGTCTACTTGCATTTTAAACACTTGAGTGCCATTGTCCAGTGATTCAACTCCTAGCAGCTACTGTTAGTGTGAGGAAGTGCTGCTCTCTGATTTTCTTACTCTTTTTTGGTGAGAGGATGTGTATGCTTTTGCTCCTTAATTTTTTGATGACAGTAGAGGAATTTAAATATACACACACAAATCTAGAAGACATTCACTACCAGAATAAAATCACTTTAAAAATATAACATTTTGGCCATATACCTTTAAACATCTGGTAACGAATACAACACTTGTCTCTAAAAGTCACTTTTTGCATAACTTCAAATGTTGTAAGGACTTACCTAATACAAGGAAAACCCACCAGAGCCAGTACTGACCATCAAAGTAACCAGGGAAATAGGTTGAGAACTAAAAAAGAAACAGAAATTATAACACTTGATATTTTCTGGGCCCAATCCTGCTCCCACTGATCTCAGTGGTAGCCAGACTGTGGCCTCTATGGCCTTGTCTATGGCCTTCTACTGGAGGCAGCATGTAGAATATGTGTATCCACAAACCACAGTGAAAAGCAGGCTGCATCCACGCTGTAGTGTGTAGCCACACGGGACAATGAAAGGCTCTGGCAGTGGGATACTGCACTGCTTAAAATAGCAGTGTAGACAGGGAGGCATTACTTGGAAGTGTAAAGGGCCATATGGGGTATATACCTTAAGGTTCTGGTGCATCTTTACTCTTCTTGCCTAAGCAGTGCCTCACCATCTACACTGCTAAATTTATACCTGTGCTAGGGAGGCATGCGGTATATGTACTTGATACACCGCCATAAGCATAGACATACCCTTACTGTCAGAGAAGCACAAGTTACAAATCCCAATTACTAAAAACTGCTCCACTGTGACGAAGATGTATATAAGGCAGTTCAACACTCACTAATACCTCTCCTGAGATCAGCTAGCAGGAAGACACGCTGAATGACAGTTCTTTCCATTCTCCCTCACCCATCTGCTGCATAACAGCCTCTGCCAATTTTGGAAGCAAAAGGCCAGGCTTGTAGTAGTAACCCCTGCTAGCTACACTTCAAGGCTGGATGATGTAATAAAACAGCAGTGATGCTGAAGTTAAGTTCTTGTGGGTATGAGGAATCCTCAGACTTGAAAATCTGTTACTAGGAAAGCTGCTTCCTGTTAAATGAAAAGTGCCCTTGGTGCTGATATAATTATAGAATCCAATTTCATTATGTTGTCAGTGGTAGATTATTAACTTGATTTTTCATTTTTTTAAAGTTTAAATCAGAAGAAGGATAAATTAGAAAAACTAGATACTAAGGTTGAAATCAAATTCGCAGTTAAGGCTGCCAGTCTCTCTCACTTCATTTTCTTATTATCTCAGGAAATGGCACTTGGGTCTTCTGTATGAGACACCTGTAGTACCTAAGCACTATACAATGGAGACAGTTATCTCACTAGATGTCATATTTGCAGGATCTGATTCCTGGCACAAAAGGATTAAGGATAAAGTGATGACTTTAACTCTGAATCTCTTTGCTTTTGGTCTCCAGAGCCATTTATTTATTGGTTTCCCTTGGACACCTGTCTGCAATTTTTTCTAGTCACAAGCTGCACACACGACATGTTTGCTTGGACAGAAATTGGTTTGACATTTTCACAAAGATATAGCTTTATAATTTTTCATTTCTTTCCCCATTAAAAGCCTTTGCTTTCTTGACCTGCTTTATTTTCACAAAAAGGATATTTTTTTTACTTCAAGAATAAAACACTTGGGGTAGGGGGTATCTCTTTTAAACAAATATTGTTTAATATACAGCTACATATTACACAAGCTACTTTATTTAATAAGAAAGAGATACTCATAAAAAGGCAGCACTCCTCTGGCACAATATTCTAATTTATTACAATAACAAGGACCATCCCAGAGCAGTGTCACGTTACCAGCTCTCTTCAACCTCTAGACAGTCTGTCACAACCCCAGTTCCCAAAGCACACTGGTAGATGTGCCACAGCAGGCAAGTTTACTGTTTCAGATGGGAATAAAGCAAGCAGAAAGGGTTATTTAAAAATCACACCTGAATCGAAACAGTCCACAAGGGACTTTAGCCTGTTTGTTTCCTTGACCATCACAAATCTTCAAAAAGGAACTGCTGAAGGATTTAGGGCAAATTTCACTCTTGGCATGAAGAGTCAGCACAAAGCCCTCTATGCCTCACATTAGCCCTACTGAGAGTTGCCTGAGGGGAGCAGCCATGCAGAGAGGCCTTATATCCCCTGTATGCTGTGGAGGTCCGCTCCACACCGCCCTGAATAAGTCAGAGAGCAGAAGTCTTTGTGGAAGCTGAAATATCAGACTGAGTGGTGCCAACAATGGATGTGGAGTGGCAGCAGCTACTCACGCGGGTTGGGGCACGAGCCACAGATGCACTGTACCCCTGCTCGTGGGCTGGGAAAGGACAGGATTCTTCTCTTTCCAAAATACCCTGCTTAGTGCACAGTACAATGCCCAATAACTCAGGCTTTTGCAGGTGCAAGTTTTGCCAGGCAAAAATGCTATCTAATTGTGAACTGAGATGAGCCATTATTAAGTAAAGTAGCAAATACACAAAGGTCTTATGTTTGTCTGGGCTGCCTTTTTTTTTTTTTTTTTTTTTTGCGCACTAACTTACCCTGACAATCAGGATCCACTTAATGAGAGACAGACCAAACCCCGAAATGGCCCCATATCGTCCTGCAGCTGAAGTGGTCAGACAGAACGACAAGAAAAATCCAATCCAGTTGAAGAGGAAAGCCACTGAGAAAGCAAAGGGAAAGCAATAGGCTAAAATGGCTGGAAGCTGAAGCTAGACAAATTCAGACTAGAAATAAGGTGTAAAAATTTAACACTGAAATTAATTAACTATTGGAACAATTTACAATCGGACTCTCAATTTTAAAATCAATACTGGATGTTTTTCTAAAAGATCTGTTCTAGGAATTATTTTGAGGAAATTGTATGGCATGTGCTATAGAGGAGCTCAGACTAACTGCTCACAGTGGTCCTCTCTGGCCTTGGAATCTATGCATCTATTAAGAGCCTCTTCTTATTTTTAGGCTGTCTTCTTCTCGTGTCCTTCCACCACACATCACAGGTTATTCCAGTGTTGGGCACATGTGTAGCCCTGCTGAGATCTTCCGCAGTACATGGTTCCTCGAGGAGCCAGCAGACTAACAGATGTTTCATTGTTTGTGTTTCACAGCAGTCATATGTATGCGGGTCATTGGAACAGCCCCACTTCCACATACTGATTTTTGACCTGCCCACTCTTGTTCAGAGGCAACTTAAACTTCATATAAGATGTTGAAAGTGAAATGAGCGTTGGCTTCAGTCAGGGTTTGCCCACAAATCTTTACAAACAGCAGACAAACTTAGATCTGACCCTCTGTGCATTCTGAGATGCGAAACTCTACCTCTCCCCTTTTAACTCAGACTAAGAATGCCTCATGACAATTTAGCTGCACTATATTTTCAGTGCTTTCATGCTCTTCACATACAAATGCCGAGACAACTACTAGCCCTTGCCTAAAATACTGAGAGCTACTTCATTTTTAATGTTAATCCATTACCAACTGAACTCAATTTTTAAGAGTTCAAACAGAGCATGGGTTTGCCCTAAAAAAATAAAATTATATATATATAGTCCCAGAAGTTTGACTGCACCAAATAAATCACTAGTTTTCATAAAGAGCAGAGATGTTTTAGGATCTCTCAATGGCATGGTCGACGGCATATTATGTGAATGAACAGCCTTGGAACTCCTGACCATCAGTTCAGGTTTTTGTGGTTTTTTTGGAGGGAGGGAGCTGGGAGGAAGAAGAGGAAAGACGAGACAGCATTCACCATACTTGAGCACGCTCTAGTGGTACATTATGGAGTGGCAGGAGTCTCTACTGCTATTACACTACAGCTAGAAATTTTGGTTTGCATTAGGGATATATATAAGGCAAGAGTTGGTTTAGTGAATGAAGAGGTGCATCTCCACATTCTTGTCACTGCCTTTTGGAGGGGAACAGCTCTTCACAACATGTTATTAATGAGATTTATAGGGAGCAACAGAAACAGATATTGGGGGATGCGCTTTAATGGAAAAAAAAAAAAAAAAAAGAAAAAGAAGGGGATGGGGTTTGTTTGCCCTAGACTAACTTGAAGAGTTTGACACCTGCCTGACTGGTAGATCATTTCTCGAGGAAGAAGGGAAATTCTTCCCTTCCCAGAATTTCATCTTGGCATATCCAGTTTTTTCAGCTCCACGTCATGTACATGAAAAGGTTAACTTATTCTGGTCTGGACTGAGGAAAAGTTCAAGATTCTATTGGGTACTTACTAAAGAATGTCAGCATGAAGATGCCATCATTTCCTATCCTCAGCTGGTCAGTATCATCAAAATCATCCCGTGCCACAAAGTCATCCTCCTAAAAGTGAAGAGAGAAAAGGGAATAGCGGGAGGTCAGGTTTAATGCAATCAAAGTCAGACAGCAAGTCTGAGGTTATGAGCTTACACAAGATTTTACGGGAAAGGGCTATCAACTTGCAAAGATCACAAAGCTCACATTGCAAGGGTACAGAATATCTTTTCATTCAAGAAAAAACTCCTTAAGGACAACAACAACATTTCTGCATCTAAGATTTCTCCCCTTTGTACCTGCTAAAGATAACATAAGACATGAAATACTGACTTGTCAGGTGAGATTCCCTCTTTTAGGTAGCCCCCCCACCCCAAAAAAATAAGGATACTCCCAATACCGACCATACAATTTACTTCCCTGTCTTTCTCTAACATTTTCCCTTACTGGGACAACAGCATATGTTGTCTCAGTGGGACTCAGGCTCTTATGGGAGAAGACCTACAAGCATTAGACAGCAGATGCTGGTAGCACTACTACCAAATGCTAGCTGTGATCAAGAAGTATGAGGGAGGAGGGCAGACAGCAATGGAGGAAGATAAGAGGATAATCTCTCCTGCCAGAGACAATGGATTTTATTATTCACAGATCAGAAAAGCCAGTTCAGAAAGTGGTGATGAGGAAAGCCAAGTTACCTAACAAGGTAGGAAAGAAATCAAAATATGATCACCTACTCTTCAAATTTTGTTCTTATTTGATCACTGGGTAGGATATGGTCTATCAGACCAAGGTATGAAGTGAGCCCTGACCTCTGAAGCTTTGCCAACTCCCGTTTCATAATAATGAATTTGAACTACAGGAACTCACTCAAAAATTGGGTGCTGAGAGATCTTCTGATGAGAGATACTTTGGAAGTACAAATTAGTAAGTCGTAAGATAAACAGCGAGGCTACACATGTAGCCCATATCAGCTTGCCAAATTAATCAGTACTGCATGCACTAGTGTTATTGACATGCCTTACATCATGCCAGTGGACCAGACAAAGTTTTTCAAAAAAAATATTGTAGAACACTGAGAAAAAAACCCAATGGAAAAAAAAAATCAATATTTTCATTAACAAAGTAGTTAGGTTAATTCAATTATATAAATTCTAGAAATGGACCTTTAGGGACATTCAGCACACAAAGTGAACTTACTCTTCCAGGAACCAAGGGAATGGTAGCTTCAGCCTTACTTCGCTCCGCTTCATCGTAACTAGGCAATGTTGTGGCCACATTGTAAGAAGGGGGCTTGGGAAACCCTGATTCATCTTTGTAGTCAAAATATTCTGCAAAGAGAGAGATTACATGAATTGTTGGATGTAATATGCCTCTGACGCCTGGTATAAGCAGCTCTACAACCAGCAAAGAAAACAAAGTACGAAGAAGATCACGATTTTAAAATTACCGTATATTCTTTGGTGAAAGACTGTAATTTAAACTCACATGTATCGAACTATTATGCCATAATAAAGAAAATATTAAAGCAAATTTGAGACCTATAGTAGGATACTAACAGACTTTCAAAAGGGGAAGGGAATTCACCCTAAATAAATTAGTATGACAGTCATCTTGACCTAGATAAGGAAAAGCGAAGAAAGTTGAAATCTTGTTAGAAACATATGCACACTATGATACCACATACAGAGATTCTTGAACTTTTTAAGGACTGAAATATAAAAGAGTTTCACAGCAGATACAGAGTATGAACAAGACCACTTTATAGAGGGTGCACAAAGGCACCTCCTAATCTAGAGCAACAGAGACAGAAACACATGCTGTGCCTCCCCTGATTTCAGTAAGAGACAGAGAAAGATATATTTTCACAATTCAAATGGTTTTGATGAGTAAAAGAATGCCCATAAGGTATTTAGCCAAAGGTGGCCAGTTTGTCTGAAAAAGACCCCAGTTTCCTTTCAGGGGAAAGAGAAGGGGAATGTGACAAAGTCAAAAGTACTGGTTCTGAATGCCAGGCTCTCAGACCTGTTGATGAATTAGAATACGCAGGGGAAGCTTTACACATAGAGAGCCCTGATAGCAGCATGTTTTACAGATTCCCTGTGAAGATATAAAAAAATATGTTTCCGCGGCGGCAGAGGGTGTGTGTGTGTGTGTGTGTGTGTGTGTGTGCGCGCGCACTTTACATAACTATTTCCTCCGTTATGCAGAGAACCATCTGACAAAAAACATGGGCACCCCAGACCATATTGTGTGATCCAACAAGGCAAATGCTCACCCAAACCCCATTCAGTAGCAAGACAGAATAGAATTCAAAACCTTCTAACCAGGGAGACAAAGATCTTCAGAGGTATTTAGGCTCTTCACTGCCAGTGATTTCAAGGGAAATTAGGAGCCCAAATACCGTTAGAGGATCTGTGGCAGAGGACTGGCTGGTAGCCAGTTTGCAAGGTCAGTGACCCTGGATGTTTCTCTCTTCAAAGTAAAGAGTTTCTGCCCAAGAAGGCAGACTGAAGAGCACCCATTACCCCAGACTGTCCTACAGGCTGTGTGAAAGGCAGACCTCTAATGAAGATAGCTGAATTTTTGGATTAGGTCAAAAATTGACCTTTTATCAAAAAAAAGAAAAATGCCACATTTGGAATGGATTGTGATAAGGCTGTACACGGAATCCATTTGGGTTTATGTCTAAGTTTTCAGGTTTTATTAATTTTAAAATGATAACTTTACTGGTTAATTATCCTTAGCTATTTTTGAATGTCTATTTATTCCTTTGAGCAGTATAAACTGGGACAGGGAGGGGAGGTTACCAGAATGATGGGGCTATCATTTCTTTCCAGTACAATCTTTAAACTTCTCCTTTTCCCCCTCCCACCTTGGTTTCCTTATGCTGCCTTTATGCATCTGATGTGCCTGATTCTCAAATGTGATTCTGACTTTTTATTAAGAAAATGTCCGTGGGGAAAATCAGGATCTAGATTATGACCAGCATGAATGTCATAATTCTTCTGGAAAGTATTATTGGGCTTTTAACTTAGGTATGATCATGCAGAAAAGTTAACTTCCTCATGGGTACTCTCCTTAGAAGGCTTAACCAGTCTCCATTCCCCTTTTTACCAAGAGATTATCACGTCTATGACCATAATTATCTCTATAATGAAAATGATATAATGAATGCCAATCCAAACCTTCACATAGCGCAGAATATGTAGTTTTGGTGAATGCATATTACATCTGTGTTGCATACACATCTATTTCCAGGTGCCAATTCAAGGTGCTGATTACAATCTAGAAAATTGTAAATCATAGGACAGAGAGGGACCTTGAGAGGTCATCTAAACCAGTCCCCTGCACTCATGGCAGGACTAAGTATTATCTAGACCATCCCTGACTGGTGTTTGTTTAACCTGCTTTTTAAAACCTCCAATGATGGAGATTTCACAACCTCCCTAGGCAATTTATTCCAGTGCTTAACTACCCTGACAGTTAAGAAATTTTTCCTCATGTCCAACCTAAACCACCCTTGCTGCAATTTAAGCCCGTGGCTTCTTGTCCTATCCTCAGCCGTTAAGGAGAACAATTTTTCTCCTTCCTCCTTATAACAATCTTTTATGTACTCGAAAACTTATGTCCACTCTCGGTCTTCATGGTTTGGGACTTGGCTACCTTAGAGACTGCCTTTACACCTATACTCAGGTGTTACAGCAGACATCAACTGGCTTTTACCAAGTCCCTACATGTGAACTGAAGGACTGGAGGAAGGGCATTCTCAGGCCTGGTCTACACTGGGGGGGGAAGGGGAGGAGGGGAAATCAATCTAAGTTACGCAACTTCAGCTATGTGAATAATGTAGCTGAAGTTGATGTACTTAGACCTACTCACCGCAGCATCTTCACTGTGGTGAGTCAACTGCTGCCACTCCCCCATCGAATCTGCCTGCGCCTCTTGTGTTGGTGGAGTACAGGAGTCAACAGGAGAGCGTTCGGGCATCGATTTATCGTGTGTAGACTAAACGCAATAAATCGACCCCCACTGGATTGATCGCTACCCGCCAATCCGGTGGGTAGTGTAGACATACCCTCAGAGGCAAATCTCTGTCTGTGAAAACTACTCCCTGGAGTAGGCACCAAAAGCTTGAATTTGTTAGAACAAAAAGTGCAAAAGTTCATGTTTTGGGGCAACATTTTATCAAATGGGTCTGAACAAAGGCATTTTTTCTAACTTTCCTGATATCTTCATTTTAAACTAATGTTTGCTTTATCTTCTATGTGTTCTGATGCCACAGAACACATACTGTATAAGTTACTGAAAAAAATATAAGCGTAGCCTCTTAATGGGTCTATTTCTACTGGATTTCTGCTCTGATTAACAAAGAGTAAGAAGACTGTCATGTTATATCTGAGTTGAGCTCTCTTCCAAGCTTTCAGCTCCAGCCACCTTTTTTCCCCTATAGTTGCATGTGACAGGTATTTAAAACATTGTAATGCATTCAAGCATTATTAATCTACAGTATCATAAAAGCATTTTTATATAATTCACAAGACAAAAATTCAGCATAATGACCAAGAAAGAAGCCCTGAAAAAAGTAAAAGACACCAGTAAAGATACCATTAAAGATCACTGGAAGAAGCAAGACATTACTCAAATACCAGATCATTACAGACCACAAATCCTCACTGCACTACCATTTTCACCTTCTTCTGTATGCTAAGAGCGCTGTAGAAAGTAACTTGAGCACCATTTTATGGAGATGACATCAGCTGATTGACACCAAGGCATGTTTTCTTTCAAACCACAATCTCTTTGGATCAGGTCCCATCCTTCCCAGTCTTAACAGATGCTGCAATGTCAGACAGCAGTGAGCATATTATAGAAAAAGAAACAACTAAAGGGATGGGAAAGAAAACCAAGAAAAAACAACATTTATTTCCTTGCTGTTCAGTTTACCTGCATTCTCCCCAGAAATGCTGCTGTAAGGTGGAGGCGCATCGTTCACAGTGTGTTCAGTCTCTCCAGGCTCCTCCACATTCTGCAACTGAACAGAATCATTTACATTTTAATAGGGCCGAAGAAAAAGGACAAATAAATCAGACTCACCCATAACACAGAAAATTACACAATCATGGTGTCCTGGTCAAAATCCAATTGGGTTAGTTACATTCTGCCTACCTAAATTACCCTGCACTTTCAGGTGCATACGGCAATCTCTTCTTGTCTTAAACTGTTGTACAGAAATGCAGCGCACTGTTAAGCACTTGACACATTTCACCTCAGAGGTAGCCAAAGTAGACCCATTGGTAGATTTTAATCAATGTGCCAGTTATGATAAGTCTGTATGATAAGTCATATTTCTACATTTCAGGTTCCAGACTATTATGCAGCATCCATGTGTATTTATTATTGTACCTTTCCACTTCCTCAGCACTAATTTAAAAGCTATCAGGTCATGCTAACTGTGAGAAGACCAAATTGAATTTGTTTTCATAAAAAGAGGAAATGGTAGGAGACATTCAGTCAAAATCTCCATTACCATCTGTGGCTTTGCTAAGAAAACTGGTGCTCAGCTGAGTTATGCAAAATAAACTGTTTATCAGTCAGTCATGCTGTGGATAAGAGGGATCCAGTGGTGAGATTTGTAACTGTACACTCTGCTTTGGAGTAATACAAACACACACACACAGTATAAACAGGCATACAGCTTTCCATATATACAGTACGTGACTTGTATTACGTAGAGTTTGCAAACATTCTTTGATCATAAAAGCTGGCAATACTGGGTTAGGCATGTCCAAAGAAGAGTGTATCTAGCTATTCCACTCTTTCTATTGCACATCACTGAATCAATAAGACACACACATTTGCATAACAAAAAGACTCTCAGATTTAGAAACATTTCTTGGGACTGAACCACTTTCCTACATCTGGAGAGAGATATACTTCTTTTAAAAAATCATAATTAAATGACAGTAACACTGCAAATGCCAATTCCTTTCTTAATATCTTCATTGACTTCCCTTCATACATAATAATGCTAATATCCTTGAAGCCATCTGAGACATTTTTCTTCCTTTTCTCTACAGAGATACTTATGACCTCTTTTCACTATAGTATCTGACTGCCTCCCAAGTATTTAAAAACAAAATTCTCTCTCTCTTCCTCTTCAGCCTGCAGAAGTAACAGATCTATTACTTTTAGGGCTGGGTTTCTGTTTTATTTGCACATATGTGAAGTCCTTGAAGGTTTTGTTTTACACGAGCTTGGTCTATATCTTGTGTTCAACCTGTATTTTTTGCTGTTCATACAGTCAACAGCTAAGGCTTAAACTGCATCCATACTGCTTCTGAAAGTCAATCTCAAAAACTTTAAGGACCACATATTCAAGTAATGTATGTGTGCAGTTAATGCATGTGTGCACTGCAAACATTTGTGTCTAGGACCCCGTCTACACTGCGCCTTAAATTCGAATTTAACAGCGTTAATTCGAATTAATGGTGCACCCGTCCACACTACAACGCCCTTTAATTCGAATTAAAGGGCTATTTAAATCGATTTTAGTACTCCTTTAAAACCACAGAAGTAACCCTAAAATCGATGTTACTAATTCGGAATTAGTGTAGTGTGGACGGAAATCGAAGTTACTGGCCTCCAGGAGGTATCCCAGAGAGCACCACTGACCGCTCTGGACAGCAGTCAAAACTCCAATGCACTGGCCAGGTAAACAGGAAAAGCCCCGCAGAGTTTTGAATCAGTTTCCTGTTTGGCCAGCGTGGGGCTCTGAGCAGCACAGGTGACCACGTACAGCTCAGCAGCACATTTAAAAATGCAGTCTCCTGAGAATAGAAAAAGAGCTCCAGCATGGACCACAGAAGAGCTAGTGGATCTCATTGCTATCTGGGGTGAGGATTCAGTGCTTACAGAACTCCGTTCGTCAAAACGAAATGAGAAAACATTTGAAAGAATTTC
>NC_133775.1:95602783-95611085 GCF_003597395.2 Chelonoidis abingdonii
TGGGGGTGAAATTTAAAAAAAAAAAAAAAAAAAAAAAAAAAAGTTAAATGGACAATGACATACCTAATTCAGTTGTAAAATTATCATGATTGCATACATAACAGGTAATTGTGCATGCAAATGGCTAATTAGGTACAATATCAAGTCTCCTTAAATCCCTCAAATCTTCATTCTGAAGATGAATTACTAACTCCACAAGCCTCCAAAAACTGCCATTATTCTGACACAGTGGCTTTCAACCTTTCCATAAAAAGTCTCCCTTTTATGTAACAGGATCCCCACTACTTCCACTGAGGTCACCCTCCCCTTCTAGCTAGGATACCACTCATTTGCCAATATGGACATACTGATAGCAACTTAGGCCATGTCTATATTTACTAGATCAGCTGCAATCAATGCAGCGGTGTCAATTTAGCAGGTCTAGTGAAGACCCACTAAGTCGATGGGAGAGCACCCTCCCATCAACTCTGGTACTCCAGCTCCCCGAGAAGAGTAAGGTAAGTCGGCGGGAGACACAGCATAGTGTAGACACTGTGGTAAGTCAATCTGACAGTGCCTTACTTGGTGACTTTGAGCAAGTTCCTTTTCGCTGTTTGTTTTCCCATCAGGCTACTAACAAATTGCTCATAACAGGAGAATTCTGATGTAAGCACAACTTGAGTTAAGTCAGAACAGTCTCCTGCTCTAACTACTACACCATATTTTCCCCCAATCTAATCTTAAATATATAATCTAAGAAAAGATTTTACATAAAAAGTAGTATCAGATTACCTTCCTGGACAGCCCAGCTCATTAAATACTATTTTATTAGTTCAAATGCCAATAGGTAGGAAAAGATGAATTAATCTGGAGACAAGGAATGATGCATGTAGTTTGGTCACTAGGGAAAAATATTCTCAACTTGAAGAGTAATCATATTCTGAAAGGAGGCAGCTGAGTTATCAGAGATTGAAGAACAGGTTGGAGAAAACACAGCAAGTAATCTAGGGAAAAATCCCTTAAAATGCAGAGATTCAGACCCGATGACTCTTCTGTCTTCCCCTTCTATGAAGCGTAGGCTTAATTTCAATTCTTGAAAGTTACACTTGAAAATTAAAGCCTAAAACGCTATCCAAGAAAACTGCAGCTACGTAATCTGCTGAGAAATAAACTTGCATAAAAACTCATTTACATTAACAATGGATGAGGTACGGGTCTGGCACACCAGAGATTCTGTTATTACTCTCCGAGTAGCATCACCTGCTATCTTAACAGTGGAAGGAAGTGTCCCACTGCCTCACTAATGTTTGTACATAAAACGGAGTTAGAGATTTGAGAGACGTAATCCCAAAGGGAGGGAAAGTGAAAGTGCTGGCTAAATGACATAGTATTACAAGATGTAATAAAGAAGAAAATGCACTAGTGATGTAAGAGTGCAGGAAAAAAACATTCTTGCAATTAAGAAGAGTTTAGAAGACTCCAAGGCCCACAACATTCTAAATAGTTATATGAAACAGATTTCCCTTCTAATGCACATGGTATGCAGACATGCCTTGCAGCCTTTTTAATGTTTCCAGGCATCTGAAATTCAACTAAGTGCTCATTAACAAAACAATAAGGGTTCATGTGGCAGGAAGAATGAATCATCAGGCCTCAAGTGGCTCAATATTGCCATGACAGCACTAGCCTTGCATTTTCCATGTAAGATGGTGCAGGCACCTGGCATACACAATTAAAAATGCTTTATTGTCTGCTCTTGCAAGTGATTTTTCCCACTTCAGGCTACTAAAAAATTGCTCACAACAGGAGAATTTTGATGTAAGCACAACTTGACTTAAGCCAGAGGGGGACTTTTTCATTCATTGATCTAGGCCAAGAGTTACTTTCCTGTTGATTCACTGAAGTATTTTACTTTAAGAACATTCTTTTGGTTGGGTTTTAAAGAAAAAAAAATGTTGGATTAAAATGTTAGCAAATATTTAGAATGTTAGTTAAAAAAAAAAAAACAGTTAAGTATTTTCCCCTCAATTACTTAGATATTGGAGCAGTAACGTGCTGTGGTTACAGTATGTGATGAGATCCTGGAATATTCCATTCCCAATGAAGCCATGAAGTCACTGTAGGCTATGGGGAAGGCACTCTCCCTCTGTGCCTCAGTTTCTCCTTGTGTAAGAGTTTTATAACAATATTTACATATGTCACAGTGCTGGTGTGAACTTTAACCTTTGTAAAATGCTTTGAGAATTTTGGCTGAATACTTTTCTACTGAAGTGCAAAGTCTTCATTTAATAACAAATATTTTTATTTTAGCAATCTTTCAAAACATACTGTTACATAAGCTTCAGATATAGCATCATTTCTGAAATATCTTTTGGTTAAACTCTATGTCTAACTTATTCACAGATTTCATACATCAATTCCAAACAAGTGTTTAAAAATCCATACCCTGGGTAATGAATAGCACATTTAGATAATCAGGAGTAAAATCTGCAGTTGACATACTACTCAACAGCACTGCAAGATTACTTTTGAATAAATTACAAAAGCTATCAGATTTCCTACCAAGTTCTAACTCTTAAAAAGCCATAGACAGAAAACAAGATGCTTTAGAAGAACATCAGCATGTGATAACTCAGGCATTTAAAACTGAATCTAACAAAAACTAAATTAAATTAGAAGATTATGGCAAATGGAAAGTAAAGAGACAAAATGAAATCCATTCTCCATGCTTTTCTGAACTATTCCAAGCGTAATCCTACAGAATAGAACAGGTGCCAAAGTGTCTGAGTAGAAAGCTGCCTGTTAGATGTCCACAGTCACAAAGCAAATAGTAATCAAACAGTACAGACTCCAAGAAAGCTTTTGAATTTTTTCTTGTAAAAATCATTCTACAAAACCGTGATTTATTACCAGCAGAAATAAATGAGTGCAGATCGGCCTCTGATATTACTGCCATGACAATATGGCAGTGTGTAACAAAACAAGCTCTAAATAGAACTCCACACTCAAGTGTTCCTGAAAACAATCAAACTAATGGTCTCAAGATTGATCAGGCCAAAACTCTGACTCTCTATCCAGCACTCAAGATCATCCCTATGATAAGATTTGGGATGGGAGAGAAAAAAATAAGGAAACAGTTTCTAGCTTCCAAGAGGTATTTCTAAACAAAAGAGAAGTTCTAAAATATGCCTTGATTGTGTCTATTTTAACAAGTTCACAATCAAATTAGTTCATCCACCATTTTTGAATGAGTGAATTTTAAATTACATTTGATTTTAATTTGACATCTTGTAGATATTAAGCCAAGATCTGTTTCAGTACTGCTAAACATTAATTAGACCTCAGTGCCTGGAAAGAACAGATGAGCTCTGCAGTCATGGGCCACAATCCAACAAACACTTATGCACATGCTTAACTTTACTACTGTGACAGGGACTGACTACTCATAGTAGTGAAGTTAAGCGTGCTCATGAATATTTGTAGGACTGAGGCCTTAGCAAAAAGATGACAATGTAGTTTAATTATTTTTTCGAGTTCAAACATTCTTGTTTTAAAAGTTCCTTAATATAAAGTTTCCAATTTTAAAAAAATCTAATATCATTTAAAACATACAACAAAGATGACTACTTTAGCATTTATCCAATACTTTAGTTATCGTCAGTGGTCTTCTATGATTCTGTTTGTTCCATTAAAATTTAATCAGTTTTTGAAGGGTTAAATCTCTAAGAAACCTTCTAACAAAAAGGATTCACAGACTGGAAAAATTACCATTGCCACTAGTTCACAACTGTATATACTCATTCAAAGGAAACTCTGATAAGTACTCAGCAACCACCCGTGCTACTGGGCAGAATCTACACTATGTATTTCAGTTACTGAAATACACGCTCACAACTTCTGCTGTGCTGAAGCAGAAATGCTGAACAGTCCTACAGTGACAACATAAAAGAAGCTCTAACCGCAGATAACTTTCATGTGATCTTACATCTCATGCTGTTTCTATGGTAGTGTAACAAGTTCTCCGAGATTTCTAAAAGGAAAACACTGAAGTCACACACTGCATAAGAATCAATACCGAAAGTTACAGCCTTCCAGCAAGCACAGGTAATAATAACTATGAAGGCAGTGCAGCACAAGCTTCAGCATGGGCTAGTGAGCCAAGTAAGCCAAGCACGTACCTAGGGACCATGCTGGGCTTCTACTCCCCATGTTAAAGCCAATATTGTTACTCTTGCTAGCTGGATCATTCAAGGCGTCACTCTGTATGGTAAGCCACATGATGACTCTTCACTACCCTTCAGCTAACTCAACTGAGCTAAAGCACCAATACCCCTTGGAAATGTCATGCCATCACAACTTCACCTAAATGACTACAGTACATTTATCAATCACATCCACTAACAACTGCAAGAGTTAAATAACAAGGAAATGAACAGTTGTGGACATCATAAATCTAACTGTGCCCACACAATAAAGCATAAAACAAACATGCCCTTTGCATTTATTTTCATGCTGTAGGGATTAAAAACCTCACTTCAACTGGAAAACTGAATATAACCTTAAGAACAAAGCTGCTACTGATGTCTCCATAACCTTTATATTTAGTTACAACTTCTAAAGACTGCTGGATCTTCCCAGACTCTTACGTCCACTTACACTGCAATAAAACGCCTGCGGCATGACCCTGGCTGGCCCAGGTCAGCTGACTACGGCTCACAGGGCTCAGCTGCAGAGCTAAAAATTGCAGCACAGTCATTCAGGCTTGGGCTGGAGTGCAGGCTCTGCAACCACAGGGGAGGTGGGCCTCAGAGCCCATCCTCCAGCTTGAGCGTCTACACTGCAATTTTTAGCACTGCAGCCCAAACGTGAGTCAACTGACCAGAGCTCTGAGATTTGGTGCCACAGCGTTTCTGCAGCGTAGACATAACCTCATCCTGATCCAGAGCCACTCCAGAGGCTGGAGAGGCCCTCAGCATAACTCAGCCTTAGAAGCCAAATTATGGCAGCTTCATGGGGTTCCCCTATGGGACATAGTGCTGCCCAAAATTTCCACTATGCTATGGCCCCATTCCCAACACATCCCTCCCACTTCAGCCTCTCTCTGGCATAGCTCCCTATGCCACATCTTATGAGGGGGTCCCTGAAAGACAGCCTGAAACTGTCTTCCGCAGTTACCCTGGCCAGCTCCTGTAAGCTACTCCAGCCCTTTTTCTCTAATGTAGAGGAGATGGAGTGGGGTTGAGGATCTCACCACAAATGACTTAAATCTATCAAAGAAATACAGCAGACCCTGAGCCTAGTGACAAAACAATAACCATAGAAAGCAGAATATACATTATTAGATTAATCGTTGCATCACTTTGACAGCACAAGCATATGCTATTTTTGATTAGTATCATCTCATATTTGAGCCAATCACAATGGTTAAAAATGCCAAAAGATTACCTTAAAAAAAAAATCAAAATCAAACACCATTTTTATGTTTCTCTTATTGGTGAAGTGACCTAACCTCCGATCATGCACTAAGACAAGGTTCATGGTGGATATAGGAGCCTGCACACAGTTCTCAGTGGAGGATTGGTACTGAGAAAGAAGACAGATTTTTTTTCTTACACTGAATTTTACCATTCATTCCTGTTGTCTTTAGGATATCTAGACAAACTCATTTTTTCTGAAACAACAGCTTCCAGTTTTTAGAAGAAACACACTCAAAAACATTTTACACATGCTAGCTGTCCCACAAACTCAATGGGATTGTTTATGCACATAAAGTTCAGCACATGCATAAGTGTTCGCAGGAGTGAGGCTTAAATTACCATACTGTCATAATACATCTAAAACCCTCATATTTAGCTAGCCATGGACCTGCCAGTAATTCATCACTGCTATTATACAATCTGAAACCCACTGACAAATTAAAATTAAGAAAAATGTTAAAAGCAGGATTTCCACCCTCCTCTACCCTTTCATAATCCTGTAATGTAAAAATTACATGTATGATTTCGATGTATGAGCCTGTTCTATGAGTCGCTTTCTGGGAGCACAGTTTGTCAGTTTACCAGTCCCTGAATTAAATATATCCGCTGTGGTTATTAACTCAGGGCTGTATTTCATGTCATAGTCACAAGTGACTGATCCTTATTCACTTATTCATTACAATACATAGCAACATGGGATAAAATTGATTTAAATTTGACATCGTCAGTGTTAGAAAATGATTCTCCTCATCCTTTCTACAGCTAAATCTCAGCTGTGCATCTTTATTTTCATAGCATACACTTTTGGAGCAAGACAGACTACAGCATACCAATCAATCCAACAACATATTTTTTAAGAGAAGAAAAGAAGAATCGAGAAACTAAGGCCTTGGCTACACTGGCGCTTTACAGCGCTGCAACTTTCTCGCTCAGGGGTGTGAAAAAACACCCCCCTGAGCACAGCAAGTTACAGCGCTGCAAAGCACCAGTGTAAACACGGCCCCAGCACCCAGCGCTGCAAGCTAATCCCCACGGGCAGGTGGAGTACGTGCAGCACTGGGAGAGCTCTCCCCCAGCGCTGGCGCCACGACCACCCTCGCACTTCAAAGCGCTGCCGCGGCAGTGCTTTGGAGTTTCGAGTGTAGCCAAGCCCTAAGATTTTTTCCCCCTTTCCTGCATGTCCCTTAGGGTCCCGCACTCCAATTACATTTACTCTCAAAGATTCTGTATTGTGACAGCCTTTTCATGGTACCTTCCATTTTCTGATGCTCCTTTTGGAGCAGGGACGATCTTTCTAATCTGTAAAGTACCAGGAAAATTATAGCACTATAGTAACAACAACCACCCTGTTATGTGCATGGTTAAGAGAATAGGGCCTGGCAAAATGACAGCTTTGATTTCCTTACAGAGAACTGAGTAATGTCATTCTTATCAGTCAGAGCGGTAACTAAAGAGTAATACAATATTCTCCTTCTAGGGAGCAGCAGGCTTCCTCCACATATACCCCTCTGGGCTCAGGACCATAAGACCAGAACTTGAATCCTTCTGTAACATATGCTATGACTTCACTAGAAACACTGCACCAGCACAGAGGTAGAACTACATACTGTGCCACTACAGCACTTCCGTATAGACACCCACTACAGAGATATCAGGGGTTCTCCAATTGCTGTAGTTAAGCCACTTCCCTGAAAGACAATAGCTAAGTTGATGGAAGAATTCTTCTGTCAACCTAGTGCTACCTAAACCCGGGCTAGGTTGGCTTAACTATGTCACTCATGGGCGTGGATATTTCACACCTTTGAGCGACGTAGCTAGGTCAACCTAACTTTTTAGTGTAGAACTGGCCACACTCTGACTATGTCTACACTATGGGTGCTACAACGGCACAGCTATGATGCTGTAGCTATGCTGCAGCATCTCCATAGTGTAGACACTTCCTACAGTGACAGAAGGGGTTTTTCAATTGCTGTGTGTAATCCACCTTCCTGATTCTTCCATCAACCTAGAAGTATCTACAGTATGGTGCTTCTTCACATCCCTGAGCCTCGTACCTATGTTGATCTGAATTTTAAGTATAGACCAGGTTTCTGACTCTCAGAGGCGTCGTACAGATTAATGTTTAAATACTTTGATATCCTGAGATAGAAGGTACTACAGAAGTGCGAATATTAGTGTAGGAAGTTTGGGATGGGGGGAGTAAAGCTTTTTTAAATATCTGAGACCAAAAAAATATGACTGAAAACTTTCTTAATGGTGAAAACACCTAAAATCTCTCTCTCTCTCTCTCTATATATATATAATATATTAAAAGACTAAATAGACTCATAGACTTTAAGGTCAAAGGGGACCATTATGATCATCTAGTCTGACCTCCTGCACAATGCAGGCCACAGAATCTCACCCATCCACTTCAACAACAAACCCCTAACCTATGTCTGAGTTACTGAAGTCCTTAAATTGTGGTTTGAAGATCTCAGGCTGCAGAGAATCCTCCCGCAAGTGACCCGTGCCCCATGCTGCAGAGGAAGGCGAAAAACCTCCAGGGCCTCTGCCAATCTGCCTTGGAGGAAAATTCCTTCCCGATCCCAAATATGGCGATCAGTTAAACCCTGAGCATGTAGGAAAAACTCACTAGCCAGCACCCAGGAAAGAATTCTCTGTAGTAGCTCAGATCCCATCCCATATAACATCCCATCACAGACCACTGGGCATACTCACCTGCTGATAATCAAACATCAGTTGCCAAATTAATTGCCAAAATTAGGCTATCCCATCATACCATCCCCTCCACAAACTTATGAAGCTTAGTCTTAAAGCCAGATATGTCTTTTGCCCCCACTACT
>NC_133775.1:95611293-95669965 GCF_003597395.2 Chelonoidis abingdonii
GTCTAAACTTCCTAGTGTCCAGTTTGTATCCATTTGTTCTTGTGTCCACATTGGTACTAAGCTTAAATAATTCCTCTCCCTCCCTAATATTTATCCTTCTGATATATTTATAAAGAGCAATCATATCCCCCCTCAACCTTCTTTTGGTTAACCTGAAGAAGATAAGCTCTTTGAGCCTTCTTTCATAAGACAGGTTTTCCATTCCTCGGATCATCCTAGTAGCCCATCTCTGAACCTGTTCGAGTTTGAATTCTTCCTTCTTAAACATGGGAGACCAGAACTGCACACAGTATTCCGATGAGGTCTCAGAGCTTTATCTATCTATTTAGACACGCATAAAAAAACCTTAACCTCTGAGTTGAGAATAATCATGAAAAATTTAATCCCTATGGGAAATCGTTTTGCAAGTTTAAAGACTCTGAAAAGAGAAAGTGCCGTTATGGTTTACTATCTATAACTTATTACAGTGTCACTACTATGACACTGTAATAAGTAGTAGATAGTAAATATTTCATACAAATTCATTCTTTCCTTAAAAATCTAATATGTTTTTCACTGTCCATACTGTTAGTTTACTTTCTGGACCTCACTCAGCTAGAACAATTAAGACCTGTCAGTTTACGTTTCTAGTTCTGATACACAAGCACAATGCTGAAATATTTGAATGACAAATGCAGGAGAATGTTTAAATTCAAACTAAAGCACTATTTTAATCAGAAATATTTTAATGACATCAAAACTATTAATTTATTTTGGGGTTTGGTAATTTTCAATACCCACACACATAGGAAACCTATATTTTGGAGACTATTTCACATAGGCCTTTTAAACAACAAAATAAAATTTAAAAAAATTTCAAAAGGAAACCTTCCAGAAAGCTCAGGCAGACCCCCGAGTCTGCACTACATATAAGAACAGGAAGAGATGATAAATACCATGTGAAACCAAAACTGAAACTAGGAATGAAAACTATATACAGAATCAAAAGATTTTTGTAATGCTTTTAAACTGATCATAATCATTCTCCTTTGTTTTAAAGAAGGCCTCAACTCCACATGTTGCAATGTTTGGGTACGAGGGTCCACTCATACTGTCAGTTGCTGGAATAAGGCCTCCGTCTGTCAAGTTTAGAGTTTTGTGTCTCAAATATTTTGCTAGACACATGTTCCAAGCAATATACATTTCTTTCCCACAGAAAGCCTGAATCATGTGGAGCGAGGGGCTAGAATTCAGCTCCCCAATATGTGGGCAGACTGTGGGGCTCCACTTCATCTTCTTTGTTGTTAATAATAATTATTTGTGTATCACAAACAATATGCTCTGATAAGGAAAGCTTCTGCCCAAAAGAGTTTTTAATCTAAGTGAGTCACACAGAGAAGACCAGATGTACAAGGAAATCTAGAAGCGGGAAAAACAGTAACAGCCCTGACAACCGGGATTGGGAAATCATTAAATGCAGTAGCTGCAACATGGAACTACCCACAGACAACTAAGAAAGAAAGAAAATGATCTGAACATCAAGACTAGCGATATCACTGTAAGTGCAGATCCATCCTCATTGTTGTACCCCCTCACCACCCCACATCAGTCTGCAGCCAATGGACAATTTAATGCCAGTCTACTGAGAACTTCCATTCGATCCATGACAGGATAGGCACCAACCGCTGTGTGACTGCTCAACTCATGCCCATCTTCCCATGCAGACCTCAAGTGGCATGCAAAACATTATTCTGACCCTCTGTGCTTGGATGAGTTTAAAGTCACATACATTAAATTACCTCCCACAATTAGGGATTTTAGTTTAGAACTCTTCTACCCAAAAGACCTATTATGGAGAAGGTGCTTTAACCTGTCAGTGACAATGAAAAGTCCAAAACACCCAAATAAATGTTACATCTTTGGTTTAGTTCACACCTGACTGAAGATCACTTAACTATTAATCAGCACCAATTAAATTCATCCCATTAAATCATACAGATGCTAACACAGGATTCTGCTATACTAAGACACATCAGACCCCCACCCCCTCCCAAATTCCACTTGCATACTCCACCAAGCAATACTGTATGTGCATTCAATGCCACCAGGAGCAGTGAAGCCCCATCTGTGTATGTTGTGATCACTCTGATGAGCACGGCCTAGATGATTTTGTGCAGATTTTCATGCCCGCTTGGCCAGGCTGCATGAGGGCCAGCACTTCTGTTCCGGGAGGCTGATGTCTAGTTCTTCCCCCAGCCTGTAATTTTCAGGTGTCATAGGCTCTCAGCCAAGGCACAGGCATTGACTTTTGGAACGAGGGTTTACAATCGGTACAGTAGTTTTCCTTGCATGGTCTCCCAAGCCCAGGCTCTCGGGCTGCCCTCCCGAGCCTCTCCACACACCAGCGGCCAAGGCTGCAAGGGGCAGGGATGGTTTCAGTCGGATGGGAGCAGGGTGTCGCCCTGGGTGCTCGCAGCCCCACGCCCAGGGCAGGGGCGGCAGATTCTCGCTTCCCCTAGGCCCATGGCTCGGGGTGCCCGGCAGAGCCCTGGGGGGCTGCAGGAGGGGCTCTGCTCCCCACCCCACATCGGGCCCCACGTCCCCACCGCGACCGCTCCCTATCTCGGCGGGGGCGGGGACACCGGCTCTCCCTGGAGCCCCACAATCCCCGCCGTGCGGCCTAGAAAGCCGCGGCGCTCGCGTAGCCGCCCTGCCGGGCCTCACCTGCTGGTATCGGCCGCTGCTGGGCTCGGCGGCCGCCGCCGCCATGGCGCTGGAGAGGGAGTGTCAGGCGGAGAGAAGAGACCGGGCGGAGGCCCCGCGGGGCTGGCCGGGGTCGGAGGGTCCCGACACAGGTCGGGGCGGCTCTGGAAGTGGCGCGGCCCCGCTCACACACCCCTGCCTGCCTCCCACACTCAATGGGCGCTGCCCGCCCCTGCTGCTGCTGCTGCTGCTGCTGGAGGCGGAGGTTCGCAAGCGCAGCGCTGCCGGGTCACGGGCTGCTGCCTGCTCAGCGCCAGCCACTTCCCTTCCCCCGCTGCTGCCGCACTCCCTCCCTCCTCCCTCACGGGCACAGCCCTGCCGCCTCGCCTGGCTCACTCCTGAGGCCGCCCCGAGGGCGTCGCGCACACCTGCCTCAGCCACCATTCAGCTCGATACTGATTGGGTTTAATAGGTAGAAATGGTAACGACGGGGCATTCCCAGTTTCCCACCTTCCTAAGGGCCGGGAGTATGGACCCTGCCCTCCTCTTCTGAAATTGGTGCCTTGCACTGACACCCTGGTGTCATGTCCTACTATATCCACCCTAGGGCCGGATCCTACAAACCCATTCCAAGCCTTAGCATTTCCCATTTTTTTTAACTGACTGACCACCGCTTAAGGAATTGGGACTAGCCAAATTCATCCCTATTAAATCTTTAGGCTGATACTGTCCTGATTAACCAACACTCATTATCATTCACTACAGCTGCTTGGAGAAAAGGATCATATCTTTTCATGTATGTGATAATTTCTGTACAAAATGAGTGCTTCAGTGGGAATGAACAGAACAGTAATCATCAAGAGATCCATCATTCCCTGTCCTCCACATCCAGCTTCTGGCAAACAGAGGGTAGGGACACTCAGAGAATGTTGCATCCCTGTCCATTCTGGCTAATAGCCATTGATGAACCTATCCTTTTGGAACTTATTTAGTTCTTTTTTAAACTCTCTTATAATTTTGGCCTTCCTGGCATAGAGAGCCACAGGTTGACTCTTGTGTGAAGAAGTACTTCCTTTTGTGTGTTTTAAACCTGCTGCCTATTAATTTCACTGGGTGAATCCTCACTTTTGTTATGTGAAGGAGTAAATAACACTTCCTTATTCACTTTCTCCACATCAGTCAAGATTTTCTAGACCTCTATTATATCCCCCCTTAGTCATCTCTTTTCCAAGATGAAAAATCCCAGTCTTTTTAATCATTCCTCATATGGAAGTTGTTCCATACTCCAAATCATTTTTGTTGCCCTTCTCCGTACCTTTTCCAATTCCAATATTTTTTTTGGGATAGGGTGACCAGATCTGCACAAAGTATTCAAGATGTGGATATATCACAGATTTACACAGAGGCATTATAATATCTTCTGTCCCATTAGCTATCCCTTTCCTAATGCTTTCTGACAATCTATTAACTTTTTTGACTGCCACTGCACATTGAGCAGATGTTTTCAGAGAACTATCCACAATGACTCCAAGATCTTTCTTGAGTGGTAACAGCTAATTTAGACCTCATCATTTTGTATATATAGTTGGGATTAGGTTTTCCAATGTGCATTACTTTGCATTTATCAACACTGAATTTCATCCACCATTTTGTTGCCCAGTCTCCCAGTTTTGTGAGATCTCTTTGTAACTCTTCTCAGTCTGCTTTGGACTTAACTGTCTTGAGTAATTTTGTACCATCTGCAAATTTTGCTACCTCACTGTTTACCCTTTTTTTCAGATAATTTATGAGTATGTTGAACAGGACTGGGCCCAGTACAGACCCCTAGGGGACACCGCTAATTATCTTTCTCCATTCTGAAACCTGATCATTTATTCCTACCCTTTGTTTCCTATTTTTTACCCCATTACTGATCCATGAGAAGACCCTCCCTGTTATCCCTTGACTGCTTAGAGCCTTTGGTGAGGGACCTTGTCAAAGGCTTTCTGAAAGTCTAAGTACACAATAACCAGGGCCAGTGCAACCACTAGGCAAACCAGGCGGTCGCCTAGGGTGCCAAGTGGTTGGTGCCAAAAAGCAGTGCCCTGGCTTGGCAGGGTGGAGCCACCTTCCAGAGGCACCAGAAAGCCAGAGTATTGGCTTGTGGGGGCAGTGAGCCCCAGCCATGGAGGAGCCAGCGTGGAGCAGGGGGGGCAGCAGCCTTGCAAAGGCAGCAGCGCCGCTAGCGGGGAGCAGCCACACCCCCACCCCTCCTGCCCAGGCTGCAGCCCGGCACCCCCCCTGGGGGCTCCTACAGGCTGCAGCAGATGCATGCAGGCGCTGGCCCCCGTGCACCCTCTGGCTCCCCTCTCACCACACTCAGGCTCTGCAGCTCCCAGGCATGTGAGCCACCGCTGCCACCAGGACGCGGGGGCCCTGATCCTGCTCCGGGAGGGGCAGCAGCAGTTCACACTCCCAGGAGCCGCAGAGCCCAAGCACGGCGAGGCGGGAACTGGGGGGGCGCACGGAGGCCAGCACATAAATGCATATTTAGCGTTCTTCAATAACTTGATATCCCATCACATTGCATTTTTGGCCTTTTGTGTTTTGTGTTTGAAAAGCAGATTCTGTGTTCACCATTGAAAATCTTGGTTACATTCCAGAACAATGGTACAGAATTCAAAAGAAGCTCTAGATTATAGCTTATCATGCAAGATGGGAATATTCTTCAGATTTCAGATAAAAAGAAGACCAATTACATGGTTGAGAAGTAAATATAAAGTATTTTAATGTGTTTATACAAAGTTAGTTTGTTTATATTTGGACCATCACATTTCAAAAAAAGTCTTGTTTTACTAACTTTAATATTGTCAAAAATTCGCAAAGAAAGAAAATGACTTTGAAAGTTGAGTATGGAAAAACAACCTTTTTTTTTTCATGCCCTTTTCTGCCTTTTGAGGTACAGTTACTCAAATATTTGCACAGCATATTTTGAAAGCCAAATGAAAAACAATGAACTCATATCAACTAAGCCACCAACTAGTTCAGTTTCCAGAGGATGGGGAGAGAGAAATCCATTTTTTTATTTAAGAGATAAAGAGCCTAGATTTTCATGAAAGTTGCTGAAAGTTAAATGAGCAATTAACTGATTTGGCAACTGCAAAGTTGATTCTTGGTAGGCTATGCCAAGTGACTTTATTTATTAATCTGGATTTCATTCTAAAAGAAACATCCCACAGCCATACGCACCACTGACAACCTGCCGAAATGTTTGTCTATGCACCTGTTATATCATGTCTTTAGAAACACCTGGTGACTATCATTTACTATGTATCAATTTAATTCCTAGCACAATGGATCCCCAACTTGGTTGACGCCTCTGGCAATATAAATCTTTAATATTAATATTTTTAAAACACAGTGCCATAGGAATTGCAATACATAACTCCATCCAGAGTATCAGTATTTATCCAGCCTCCATGCTACATGCACTGAAGCATGTGAGTAACCTTAAATATAGCAGGACTACTCACATGCTTGAAGTTATGCAAGTGCTTCAGTGCTATATTGCTCTTTAACCATAAACTGACAGATTAGTGTTGTCCTGCACCCTAGGACACATGGTACATGGTTGCAAGTAGTCCTGCTTAAGGGACTCACCCTTGGTGCACAAATTCCCTCAAAAGGTGCTGGGCTGCAGACTTGGTCATGTTCCCCTTACACCTTTCTCCACATTGGTTGCAAATATGGTAGCACGTCCTCTAGGGATGGTGTACCATGAACACTCCCTATCTCTTCTCTCTGGAGTTCTTGGGAGGCAATGTGCCTATTCAGTTGAAAACGAGGCATATGGATGTCATGTTGGCCCAAGGATATGTCTATGTAAGAGCTAGCTCTTCTAGATGTTCCTCTGAGATGCCTTGCAAGGGAGAAGAATCTGTGTGTTGCAGGAATTCTGAGGAAAAGCTGGGAATAGAATGTGGATCTGCTCACTCCCAGGCATGTGACTCAGACACAAGACCTTCCTTCTTAGCAGCATGCATGATTTATGTTATAAGAGAAAAAGATTTACAACCCAATAATAAAATATTCCCTCTGCCCTTGTATTGTATGATAGTATTCTTTACTGATCATTAAGAAATATCTTGTTAAAAATCAAGAGGTAACAGGTGCAGTTAGAGCTAAAAAGGCTCATTGGGATTTGCCCCTCAATGAACCAATGTGGAAGGGGCAGGGGAGCACAAGGTGGAAGTTTTGCCTAGGGCACAAAATATCCTTGCATCGGCCCTGACTATATCCACTGGATGACCCTGGTTCACATTTGTTGACCCTCCTCAAAGAATTCTAATAGATTGGGGAGACATGATTTCCCGTTACAAAAACCATGTTGACTCTTCCCAATAAATCGTGTTCATCCATATATCTGATAATTCTGTTCTTTACTATAGTTTCAACCAATTTGCTTGGTACTGAAGTTAGGCTTACCGGTCTGTAATTTCCGGGATCGTCTCTGGAGCCTTTTTTTAAAAATTGTGTCACATTAGCTATAACTCCAGTTATGTGGTACAGATGCTGATTTAAATGATAAGTTACATACCACAGATAATAGTTCTGCAATTTCATATTTGAGTTCCTTCAGAACTCTTGAGTGAATACCATCTGGTCCTGGTGATTTATTAAAGTTTAATTTATCAGTTTGTTCCAAAACCTCCTCTAACTCTAATGACACCTCAATTTGGGACAGTTCGTCAGATCTGTCACCTAAAAATGACTCAGGTGTGGGAATCTCCCTCACATCCTCTGCAGTGAAGACTGATACAAAGAATTCATTTAGCTTCTCCGCAATGGCCTTATCTTCCTCGAATGCTCCTTTAGAACTTCAATCATCCAGTGGCCCCACTGATTGTTTAACAGGCTTCCTGCTTCTGATATGCTTAATTTTTTTTTTTTGCTGTTAGTTTTAAGTTGCTCTTCAAATTCTTTTTTGGCCTGCTTAATTATACTTTTACACTTGACTTGCCACAGTTCATGCTCCTGTCTATTTTCCTCAATAGGATTTAACTTTCAATTTGTAAAAGATGCTTTTTTACCTCTAACCACTTCTTTTACTTTGTTGGTAAGCCATGATGGCACTTTTTTGGGTCCTTTTACTATGTTTTTTTAATTTGGGATATACATTTAATTTGAACCTCTATTATGGTGTTTTTTAAAACTTTCCATGCTGCTTGCAGGCATTTCACTTTTGGGACTGTATCTTTTAATTTGTTTAACTAGCTTCCTCATTTTTGTATAGTTCTCCTTTCTGAAATCAAATGCTACTGTGGTGGGCTTCTTTGGTGTTATCCCACACAGGGATGTTACATTTAATTAGAATATGGTCACTATTACTAAGCAGTTCAGCTATATTCACCTCTTGGACCAGATCCTGTACTCCACTGAGGACTAAATCAAGAATTGACTCTCCTCTTGTGGGTTCCAGGACAAGTTGCTCCAAGAAACAGTCATTTATGGTGTCAAGAAATATTATCTCTGCATCCCATCCTGAGGTGACATTTACCCTTTTAATATGGGGATAGTTAAAATCCCCCATTATTATCAAGTTTTTTTTATAACCTTTCTAATCTCCTTGAGCATTTCACAGTCATCATCCTGGTCAGGTGGTCAGAAGTATATCCCTACTGCCATATTCTTATTATTCAAGCATGGAATTTCTATCCATAGGGATCCCATGGTACAGTTTGGTTCATTTAAGATTTTTACTACATTTGACTCTATGCTTTCTTTCACGTTTAGTGCCACTTCCCCACCAGTATGACCTATTCTGTCATTCTTATATATCTTGTATCCTGGTATTAATGTGTCCCATTGATTATCATCATTTCACCAAGTTTCTATAATGCCTGTTATATCAATATCCTCATTTAATACCAGGCACTCAAGTTCACCCATCTTAGTATTTAGACTTCTAGCATTTATATTAAGAACCTATAAAATTTGTCTCTTTTAAGCTGTCTGCCTTCATGTGATGTAATTGAATGGGACACCTTTTAATTTGACTGTTTCTCATCAGATCCTACTGTACTTTATCATCTTCCATAATAGGATACAAATAATCCCCATTAATAGATCCTCAACTGAGGGATGTCTCTGTCCAAACCACATGCTCTTCCACACCTGTTAGCTTTCCCCTAGCCCTTAGTATAAAAACTCCTCTATGACCTTTTTAATTTTACATTCCAGCAATCTGGTTCCATTTTGGTTCAGGTGGAACCCATCCTTCCTGTATAGGCTCTTCCTTTCCCAAAGGTTCCCCAGTTCCTAATAAATCTAAACCCCTCATCCCTACACCATCATCTCATCCACCCATTGAGACCCTGCAATTCTGTCTGTCTATCTGCTCCTGTGTGCAAAATTGGAAGCACGTCAGAGAATACTACCATGGAGGTCCTGGACTTCAGTCTCTTACCTATCAGCCTAAATTTGGCCTCCAGGATCTCTCTCCTATCTTTCCCTATGTCATTGGTACCTACATGTACCACAACCACCGGCTCCTCCCCAGCACTACACATAAGCATGTCTAGATGTCTTGAGAGATCTGCAACCTTCGCATCCGATGGGCAATTCACCATGCATTTCCCCCAGCTGTCTATATTTCTAATGATCAAATCCCCCACTATTATTACCTGTCTCTTCCGAATAACTGGAGTTCCCTCCCCCAGAGAGGTATCCTCAGTGCTAGTGGATACCATGACATCATCTGGAGAGAGTGCCCCAACTATAGGATCATTTCCTTCTGCTCCACTTTGATATTCTCCTTCCCTGAGACATTCATTCTCCTCAACAGCACTAGGCTGTTGTTCTATTCTGCATGTAGTTGCGATTTTTATTGGTTGTAAGTTGTAATGATAAAAAGTGCTCTGTTATTTCTGGAGTGCCCAGTTTGCTGTAAAGAGGAATACTCCCACAGCACACATCTCATACCCTCCTCCTACCCAGACTGGATTACTCACAGCTATGCGTTGTTAAGCCAGGCACGTAGCTACTGTATGGGGCACGTAGCTAAGGCTCTACAAGTCATGGAATGTTGTGGGGGAGGGGAAATCAGTATATCAGTGGTGCCAAGATGGCATGGAGGGAGGAGGTATTATGAGCACACTCCTACTCCCATTGAAGACAGTTTGTAGAACTCTCAATGACTTCAAAAGGAGGGGATTGGCCCTGTGCTTTTATAAGGCCTAATGGCTGTAATGGTTCTCCAGGGTGCTGTGGGGGTATGCTAAGCAGCAGCTTTTGGTATCCCTTAGTAAAGGTGCAGGTTATGCTCCCTCCACTGCAGTTTATTGGCATTTGTTGAGCATAATCATTACCACCTCCTGCTCCACCAAGACAATCCCCCTTCAAGGGGTGGCCCGCACTGTGGGTAACATCAGCCAACTTTCTCCTTTTGCTGTCAAGCTGCCTCTTGAATGGATGAGTAAGAGCAGCCATGCAGGTTCAGCTACTATTTGGTTTGATGAGCATAAGGCACTCAGTTTGGAACTGCTATAATTTTTTCAGTTAGAGTTGTGATTTTTTTTTTTCCTATTATAGCCCAGGTTGACACTATCAAGTTTGGTCAGGTATAAAGACACCACACCACCCTAACTGACATAGCTTTGCTTGCAAAAACCCCTGTAGACACAACTATGCTGACAGAGTACTTCTGTTGGCATAGCTAACATTGTCCAGGGAGGTGTTGACAGCGTCAGTGGAAAAACTCCTTCTATTGGCATTTGCTGTGTCTACACTAGGAGGTTCTGCCAATATACCTCTACTGGCAAAGCATTTGTAGTGTAGACAAGGCCACTCTTACAGCACTACAACTCTAGTCTGGTTGCAATTATGCTAGTATAAAGGTGCCTTGTACCAGAATCGTTTATTTCCCTTCTCATATGGGATTAACTATAGTGGTGTAAACCAACTATATCAGTACAGTTAAAGCATCACAACTTTTGTGTGTAGACAAGCCCTCAGAAAGTGCAGCAGAGAGCTTGGTATAAATGCTTAGCTGCATTGGATCAGACTAGATAAAGTGAGTTTAAATCACAAGGAAGGTTAATTGTGTGATAAGGCGCTGGACTGAGACAATGGAGATCTGTGTGGTATACCTGAGTTTGCCACAGACTCCCTAGGTGACCTGAGGCAAGTCACTTAATCTCTCTGTGCCTCAGCTCCCCATTGTTGAGGATCAATTCATTGTGAGGAACTGAGGTACTATGGTGATGGGGGCTGTATAAGCATACAGTGACAGTACTGGCAAGCTCTGGGCCTCCTAATGCAGCTGGGGTTTGACAGTGACTTGTGTCATTAAGCCCCTACTTGTGACAAACTCATGATCCAAGATTGGCATCCAGGTTCTGCTGGCCAGAGCTAGACAGTGAACCAGGCTCCCAGGGTGCAGTAGTTTCACGTTTTTCCTTCTTTTTCATCTGTTTTATTGTTCTTTTTTTTTGTTCTTTTTTTTTTTTACACTGGGGTGAGAGGAGAAGTGAAACATGCCCAAGCAGTGAGAGATGTCAGATGGTAAAGCTGAAAGAAGCCATGTCAACTGAGGGATCTAAAAGAAGATGGTAGGGGTGGTGTTTTACAGACACTAAAATGGGAATTTTTATTCCTCCCCAAAATTAAAAGCTTTTCAAGCAGCTCCCAAAAGGGAAAATCCTGGTCTCTAAACTCTGCTGGGTTCTGCTGAAGGCAACACAGAGAGTAAGAAAAATATTCTGCTTATTAGTCACCTATTTAAAATTTACCTGCTCTGAAGATCCCAATTGTTTACTCCCCACAATCTGCTAGTTGTGAGGAAAGGAAAATGACCCTGTACAGGTACCATGAAGCTGTTTAACATTTAAATCACTGACAACAGCTGACTATAAATAGGAAAACATTGAAATGTATAAATAATCATAACTGCACATGGACTGCACATTATATTCACACAGCTGCTCATTACACAGACCTGCATAATAAGCAGACCACATAGTACACATAGTACATGGCTGCTTACGCACCTGGATTGTTGGATTGTTTTCCTTCCTGCTTTGGGGTTTTATTTCTGCTTTGCTTTTGTCAGGAGCTGCCCATGGCCACTGTACTTTTGTGCAGTGTGATGATCAAAGTATCTTTTGAACAGAAAGTAAAACAAGGGCCCAACCATTTGTGACCATTAACATTTCATGGCATTTTTATGAGCTGTGGGGAGTTAATCCAAGTGTCCTGGGCAAAGTCTAGTTCATGTACTATGAACTAGGCCCATTCAGCCTATTCTGGATGATTGGTTGGATATTGTAGGATCAATCCTCAGATGCAGCAGTGTTCCACTTAGTGCATCTGAGGGGCCAAAGGGCCATCAAAGAATATGCTGCAGACAGTGACAGGTCTGGGCAAGTGCCATGTAGAACCCCTTGAACTGGATAGTGTTCTAATCACAGCAGATTGGGTGACCTAGCTGCTTCCACCCAAACCCCTAAAGTGCCACTGCTGGGAGAGGCTAGTGCTGTTGCTCTCATAATCAATTCTTATGCAGTCTGTGTCTTCAGTGTTTGCTTTTTAGAAAACACAGAGACCTGACCACGTTACCATAGTAACAGCATGAGATGTGAGCTCTGATGAGGGTTATCTGCAGTCTAGAGGTTCTTGTGTGTTGTCGCAGGGGGACTATTCAGCATTCTCTCTTTGCACACCAGAAGTTGCATATTTGTTTCAATAATTGAAATGTTTATTTAATACCGATTTCAACAAGTGACACTGGTATTGATAGGGAGATTTACCAGATTTCCCTTCAGATGACAATATGAGAAAAGAAGAACCAGGGATCAAGGCTCTTTTTTTTCCTGACCCTATGGACCACAACTGGTCAGAACTTAAAACTATCACTGGTCCCTCTGATTAGCAATGTTTGCCGGCATTGGTCTAGCACTGAACATTTCAAGTTACAGCTCTGAGATCGGCGTTTCATTCCCCAGGGATTGACAGAAGTCGTCATTCTTAGCCTATTAATTCTTTTGAGATCAACAGGTACATTAAAACGATTTAACCCTCACAAGGCAAAACATAACAAGCATCATCACACAGGGCCATTGATACAGGTGGATTTATTGGCCATTATATTTCCATCTCATTGTGTGGGGGAAAGCATGTGGGGGAAGCCCAGGCTATCACTGCAGCTGCTCAAGATGTACCCACTTTGTGGACGCTCACAGCTCTTCAGGCTTTGGCTCCTTTAGCCAACAATACACTCATTTAAATTATTAAAACAAGAAAACCACACAGACAGGATCACAAGAGAAACTGCCTGTGAAATTATTCTTAAAAATAAAAAGCTCTCTACATAGGAAATAATGAAATAATCTGAGAGATGAGATAGATTTATAAGTGCCTGTGACAAGGTATAAAGGTACTCCTTAAGTCCCAGCATGTAAGGGGTTTCAAGGAGAACCCAGGTTCTCTGTCTATCACATGGGGGAGTTAGGGTAGGGCTATAAAAGTACAGATGAAGCTACTACAGGGGTCATTAAGTAGGGATGCTGTGTCTTTTCCCCTTATGATCCCACTTGCTGAAAGCTAGAAAGGCCTCTCTCTGGTGCTTGTTACCCAGTGTTCTGGGTTGTTTTGCTCTTGTTTTTTTAAACTTTTGTGTGTGAAAGCCAGCCTTGAAGAAGGGGATTTGAGCTGTGCTCTAATCTGGGATGTTATTTTACCTTCCCTGGCTGGTGTCTTGAAGTGCCTCCTTCAACCAAACATAAAGCAGACCTTTAGCAAACAGACTCTGGGCCCCATAGTCCTGTGTTCCATTTCTCTGTGTCTCAGTTTCTCCATCGCTGAAAGAGAGAAGATGGAATGGATAACATGATTGGCTGTACCTCTGCATTAAAGACTGGTGGGGGGAAAATTGATCCATTTCATATAAATTAAGAGGGCTCTAGGAAGTTGCTAGTACAGCCCTCAGATGGGCAAAGTTTGAGCATTTCTGACGTACACTGCAGCTAAGCTCTTGGAAATGCAGGCAAGGCAGATATGCTTATGCATCTAAACATGTATCAGCATGTTTGGGACACTGTTTTAACTGACTTTCTGTTCATTTATGAACCACGTGAAAGTGCTAAAATAACTTAACAGGGGAAAGGGTGGGGGACAAAAAGAACAGTCACACATTAAACCTGGAGAGGAAATTTAGTTCTGCAAGGTCTAACTGTCTGTTTCTGAAATCTGGCATCTGCCTAATGAAAGAGCATCACATCCAACATAAAGAACCAACTTTCTGCAGCCAAAGGATGCATTACTTCTTCACAAGGAGAGGGGAAGCAGAGAATTGAGGTTGTGATGAGGTGGCCCATTGGCAGAACATCCATTTCTGCTGATACTGTACGTTACCTCAGGAATGGGAGATAGGGGGGTTTGTTGTGTGTGAAGAAGCTGAATCAGCCCAGAGCCTGCTTCCTTTTCCGCCCTTGGCTATCTACCTACCTACAGCATTTATACCACTCACCTCACCATGGTATCTGATCATCCATCAATAATAAAATGCCCAGTTAATAATAATTCCTAGCACTTATAGTGTGTTTGTCCAGTAGATTCCAAAGCACTTTACTAAGATGACAGTTATTGTCCCCATTCCATTTATGCGGCAAGGAGGCCAAGAGAGACGGAGTGATTTGCCAAGGTCAGGCAGCAAGGTGTGCAGTTTGAATGTTCAGTGATATAATTTCCCCTTTTCTGTCCCAACTAGAAATCATCTTCTTTCTCTCCCTCCCCTGTTCTGGAGGTAAAGAGAAGCCGGAGAAGTGAGTTTTAGGTTTGGTTTGGAAAGAGGCAAGACTTGTGGACTGTCTGGCCCAGATTCTCAAAGGTATTTAGATGCTTAACTCCCATTGACTACAATGGGGCTTAGGTGCCTACAAACCTTTTATATAAGAGTTTATAATGATTAGGGAGCAGGATCAGACCACAGAAGAAAGCTAATCTAAAGCAAGTCTCTGCAAAATGCTTTTAGGAGAAGGATTTAGAGAAAATACATTTGAGAGAGCGAGAGAAGGTGGTTTGTTTCTACCCCAAGTGAGACACTGCTCCTGGATTTGCTTCACAAAGATCTGGTTGCTGAGATACCATGTACAAAAGCTGAACAGCTGGACCAAACAGACCATTACAGTGAAATGCACCCTTCTAAGAGAAGGGGGGAAAAAAGGGGAAAATGTAGGGTTTGTTGGCCTTTTAATGGCAAGGGAAAATGTTCCAAAAGATACTTATTTCTTTATATTTCTAAAAACATTTTAAATGATTTTCTGAAGAGGAATACATTCAAACAATGAATACACTTTTAACAGCCCAGGTACTTTAACCGTAGAAAGTATTTAAACTAAAAACACTACTATTTTGAGTCCTGATCCTGCAAAAACTTTCATAGGATAACATGTGTGAGTAGCGTTAAGCATATGCATAGATATTTGCAGAAGTGGGGCCTTATTATTAATTATTATTATTATTTAATTTGTACATCCAATTCTTCTTCACAAGGAGCTGCCTCAAAAAAGAGGATCAATATTTTTAAATGAATTTTACAAAGACTTTTATAATAATTTGCAAAGGATTTAGCCCTACGTAATTCCTTCTGTTCCTCATTTTTCAAATCAAAGATCCTGCAATGTACAAGATTTTATGAGCAGCATTAAAAAAAAATACACAAGACATTTTTACACTGATAAGGTAGATAAGGAATTACAGAAATGTAAAGTTAACTGCATGAAGGATTTCATTTTCCCCACTGGGGTTTAGATTGTGACAGAACTTTTGCAATAAATTTAGCTTTTTATGGGTTCATTATTCACCCCTGAAAATTTTACTCCAAGGTTAAACTTGTCACAATACATCTTACCACAAAAATTAGATTTCTGAAGGATCATAGGTGAGAATTCAGTGATGATCTGGACTTGCCATCAATTCTAACCAGTTCAAAATGCTACTAGTTGCATTTCAGTAGAAAGAAGCTACTAAATCCTGAGATGGAAGTGGAAGAAACATTGTAATTCTCCAAATGCCATTATTGTAAAATTTACAAGCCAGAGGGTTACGAGTGAGTATTTTGGAAATCTCAAGCCTCCAGTGGAGTGTGGTGAAATCTATTGTCAAGAAAGATTTTCTAGGGACAAAGATAGGTCTCTTAAGAACTGTGACAATTGAATAAACAACTCTTGAATAAACAAATGAAAATGTAACTATAGAAAGATACTAAATAGTAACACAATTTCATGTCAGTCTAAAGTAAAAGTGACCTTTTTTCCTTTTGAGGAGAGAATGGTTTATTACTAGTATGAAAACCAATTTGACTTCAATAGGGAATTTGTATTACAAATAAAGTATTACTCCACACTTCCATATCAACTCCTAACCAAGGCTTTCAAAGCACATTACAAATTAAGTATAACAACATCCCACATTGAGTACTTAAGGAATAAAATAGAGTCACACTTTATCCACCAGTGGAAGGCAATCATTTCTAGGGAATAACACAGTAGTTGCTGAAAAATATACATACAAGTCAGCAAAATACAAAAGAAAGAAAGAAAGAAAGAAATAATATCATATTCATTTGAAACTGCAGGGTAAATTTAGATGGAGAAGGTACTCACTCAGTACAAGTCTTCTAGGATACCAAGATTAATACCCCTACTCTTACAGAAATTTTGCAGGAGGTTTAATGACCAGAAATTATCAGGACCCTAGTTTTATACCTTATTTGAAAGATGGCAGCTCCTGTAGCACAATGCCTCCTAGTAACATGCTAGAACCAGTGCTGACTCAGAGGGAAGAGAACAACCTATGGAATAACTAAGGACCTGTCTACACTATAGACACTACAGCAGCACAGCTATGGTGCTATATCTGCTACAGTGACAGAAGGGTTTTTTACAATCACTGTAATAAAACCACCCCCTCAGGAGGTGGGAAGTAGGTCAATGGAAGAATTCTTCCATTGATTTAGCAGTGTCTATAGTGAGGCATAGGTCGGCTTAATTGCATCTCTCGAGGGTGTGAATTTTTCACACAACTGAACGACATAGCTAAATTAACCTAAATTTTAGGTGTAGACCAGGCCTAAGGCCCTAATCGTGCAAAAACTTAAATACTTTTTGCACTGTGAATGGTCCCACTGACTGGCAGGATCTGAGCCAATCGCTGCTTCCTGCAGCACCTGTGGGTATCCCATCTAGGCACTGACTATTGTCCCATCATGTCTAAAGTAAGGTCCAACTCTGCACCAAACCCCATATAGGTGCCTTAGACTGAGAGCTCTTTGGGACAGAGAACATCAAGTCTTTTAATTCACTCTATAAAGCACTGAGCACATTTTTGGCATCATATAAATAATATGTAATAATAGTGACCCAACCTGCTTTGCTTGAGAGGGCTAACAGTATCATAGCACAAAACAGTACAGCTTTGGCATACTGCTTGCAACTATTCTTACAATGTGTCATGTCAACCTTGGCATTGTCATTTATATCACGGGTATAATCTTCTCCTGAATACAAAATAGAGAAGACTATTAACCATGAAACAGAGATCAGAATTAAGGTGCTTTTTCCACCTTCTTACCCAGCAGCTCACTGTCTCACATATACACCTACAAACTAATTGAATTATTTATCACACAAACAGGGAAGGAAGAACTAAAAGAAAAAAGTTACTGTTATATCTATTTTTAAATACATAGGAGGTATTCGGATACTACCATTCCCCCTGCAGTCAACCTTGTCAGATTGGAGTCCATACACATACCTACTTAGATTAGCTATTTTATAAAATAGTGTCATTGTGGTTTTAGTTTACCCAATATTCTCAACCCTAACCTATTCAAATCATGAGTCAGGACCCTCAAAATCATGAGACTAGCTTTAAAAAAGAATGTGGTTAAAAATAAAAATAAAGGTTGGGTTATATTTATTCGTTGTCTAGTTTCTGAGCTTTAGAATGCACTTGGACTACACTTTCAAGCTTTTCTCTGCAACCATGAGGGCTAGAAAATTATTTTTTAAACAAAAGGTGTGGTTTACACAAATCATATGAATCTAGGAACTGGGGCTTTAAGAAATAACCAAATAGGGCAGGATTTAAGATAGAATCCAGATTATTGACAATGTTATACTTTATCAGCTCTTTTCCAAGAGATCCTTACATTTCTGACAACATAGGAACAGCCATATTGGGTCAGACCAACGGTTCATCTAGGCTAATGTCCTGTCTCCAGTGCCAGACACTTCAAAGGGAAAGAACAGAACAGGGCAATCATCAAGTGATCCATCCCCTGACATCAAGTCCCAGCATCTGGCAGTCAGGAATTTACGGACACCCAGAGGCCGGGGAAGCATCCCTGACCATCTTGGCTAATAGCCATTGATGGACTTATCCTCCATGAATGTATCTGTAACCCTTCTGCCCCTCTGAGTTGGCAGCAACAAGGGCCAGGTTCAGTATCCAGGGGTTCCGTTTCAATAACACAATGCAAAACCGGCTCGAGCCCACCCAGGACAATTACATTACCACCCTCCCCAGGAACCTCTAGGAGGCATACTTCCCCACTAGCAAGCACGAGTCTGAGTGTAGCAAATCCTTTAATAAAGGAGGGACAATGCAGCATCACGTTGGAGAAACACCCAAAGCAGGATTATAAAACAAACCATAGGCAAAAAACCACCTCCAAGTAGTTTGCATGTCCTTTCCCTCTTAGGGTTTTAGTCCATCACCCAAAGTTCAACAACTCGAAGTCTCTGGTCAGTGCACTCCAGAGTCAAAAAGTTTATCTGCCGAGTTTTTACCCCCGAGCCTGGGTGAAATGGGGTGGGGGCACAACACAGGGTGTTTAAGGGGCACTTACGTGGCCAGGGCCAACTGCTCACCTCTCCGTGGAGTTCTGTTGCAGCCTCACCACAACCAGCTCCACTCCACCAGCTGTGCCACTCCTCCAGCCAACCCGTGAAACGCTCCAGCCATCCCCGCAAAACCGCTCCACTCCACTCACTGTTCATGGGCTGCTCCAACATGCTGCAACTGCTCCCACTCGCCAGCCGCTTAGGCAATAGATCTTCTGCTCCCCCACTATGTGAACACAACATTCAGTGATTTCAGCTCAGTAAGCTTAGCTCTTTTGTGATTTCAGCTTGTATAGGGGAGCCCAGTGCTTGGTGCACCATTGCCCAACACGAATTCAACTCAGCAGCCTCTAGATGGACTCTAATGGAATCAAAATTAGCTCTGCTCTTCAACAGTGGAGAAGAGGCTGTGCAACTGGTGTTCGAGGCCCTCAAAAGGTGCCCATACATCATATACAACAAGTCTCCAACTCCTATTCACTGAGTTTTGCACCATGTCCCTTGTCCAGCAAGTGCTACTTAATTGATGTTAAGCAGCAGAGAATTCTGTGGCACCTTAAGACTAACAGACATTTTGAGCGTGAGCTTTCGTGTGGTGAATACCCACTCGTCAGACGCAGGTAGTTGGAAATTCCAGGCAGGTATATAGCTAGCAAGCAAGCTAGAGATAACGAGTTAGTTCAATCAGGGAGGATGAGGCCCTGCTTCTAGCAGTAGAGGTGTTGAAAACCAAGGGAGGAGAAACTGGTTCTTAATTGGAACCATTCACAGTTCTTGTTTAGTCCAGAGCTGATGTGTCAAATTTGCAGATGAACTGAAGCTCAGCAGTTTCTCTTTTGAAGTCTGGTCCTGAAGTTTTTTTGGCTGCAGGATGGCCACTTAAGGTCTGCTAGTGTGGCCAGGAGTTGAAGTGCTCTCCTACAGTTTTGTATATTGCCATTCCTGATATCTGATTTGTTCCATTTATTTTTTCCGTAGTGACTGTCCAGTTGGCCGATGTACATAGCAGAGGGCATTTCTGGCATATTGATGGCGTATATTACATTGGTGACGTGCAGGGAATGAACCAGTGATGGTATGGCTATCCTGGTTAGTCGTGATGGTGTCGCTGTGTAGATATTGGGCAGAGTTGGCATCAAGGTTTGTTGCATGGATGTTCTGAGCTAGAGTTACTATGGTGTGGTGTGCAGTGCTGTGAGAATTCGTTTCAAGGTTGCGGTGTCGTGGCAAAGGCGCATGCATCGCCACACCAACGAACTTGAAAGTGTTCGGATCATTCCAGATGGTTGAATAGAAATGCCTAGATGATCGCGTCCTGGAGAGAGGTTTATGCTGGGGCACTGTATGTGAAATTGGCCACGTGAGTTCCTGTGTTTCTTCTCTTCGGGATGTTATAATCGTGGCTCTTGTGAGTCAAGATGAGGCTCGTACCACGATCTGGATCGTTATCTGTTCTAATTTCTCGAGCGGGCTATTGTAGTTTTGAGAATGCCTTGGTGGAGTCTTTAGCTCTGGCCTTCACTGTGATCGCTCTGACTGAGCGAGTTAGAGCAGAATGCCCGGTTGATCAAACTATCTCAGTGACTTCTGTTAAAGGACATGTGATTGTGTGATTGTGCCCGGAGGGAAGCTGGAGGCTATGAAGGTAGCATACCCAGCCAGGTGTCGATAAGGTTTTTCGATCTAATATAAGTATGAGTCTGCGCCCGGCTGTCAATGTGACATCACTTATTTGCACCGTCGGTGTCCTAGAAGTGGACCTCCGGTAGATTGGTCCAGGCTGAGGTTATGTGGGGTGGAAGTTGTTTTGAAATCATAGGTGAATTTTTCTCAATCTCCTTCCCATGGGTCCAGTTTGAAATGAGATGTCTATTCTAATGCTGCCGTAGTAGCAGAATAGGCAAGATGTGGAGAGATGAGGAGCGTTGTTCCAGTCAGCCTTAAAAAAATGATGCATCATTGTGGGGGCTGGCGTGCCATAAGTCCAATGTCACACTAGATACTAGGAGATATATATTGTCATCAAACTTGAATACGTGTATGTGTGAGGATAAAGGCACAGAGTTCAGCAGCGCAGTTGTAGCTGTGGCCATCAATCAAGGCTACTCGTCTTCCTCTGACAGCTTGTTTCCATGCTGTGTGTGGGATGTTTGGTATAGAGCTCTACATCATGGTGACTAGGAGGATGTTGTTTCTGGAGGTGACCCCATGCAATTGTAGTTTCCTACAGGAAGTCCAATGGGTGGTCCAGAAGATATACTGGGAGTGCTGGTGGCATAGGGTCGAGTAGGAGCCCATATCCAGAACAGTTCCTCAGTGAGCAGTCCAAATCCGAGCATCGATGGCACGCCTCAGGATTTCCGGGTTTTGGGATCTTCGTAGGTAATAGATAGGAATTATACGCCTGGTCGAGCTCTAAGTGTATTGCTGATTTGTCAAAGGAATGTTAGTATTTAGGGGTGTCCTGATAGATGGTGCAGTTTCTTAGTGTATTCCTCAGTGGGATCTGAGGGAAAGTGGCCTGTAGAATACATTAACTGCGATGGTCTAGTCTGGCGGCTCTCCTTTTGTATCAGACTGTTCAATGGATGACAACGCACCTGCTTTAGTCACGCCTTCTTTGATGATATGTCGGTGGGTTTCTGAGGCTGGGATGGCATTGCATTCTGCACGACTTAGATTATTGAGGCAGTGGGTGTTTTTCCACGATTTCTGCCTCGGCATCGTCGGTCAGGAAGCTATTCAATGTAATAGGTCCAGACTGTCATTCGAACCTCCAGGGGATCCTGTGTGAGTTTCTTCTCTTGCTGTTGGTGGGAGGGTACCTGTGTATCAGTGACTGTTCAGTGTTGTCTGAGTATTCTTTGAGTCGTAGACGGCGCAAAGTATGGCTTCCAGATCGCCACAGAACTGTATCATGTTGGTGGGGTGGAGGGCAGAAAGAGAGTCCTGAGATAGGACAACTTTTCTCTCTGGGCTGAGTGTGTAGTTTGGATAGATGACATATTCTGTGTGGTTAGGGTACTGCAGTTGTGTCCCCATGTGGACAGGTAGGAGTTTAGACAGCTTATAGCCTTTTCCTTTGTTTAGAGACGGTTGAAATGTGAACAGTGCTGTTAGATCTCCTGTCTTATTTTAGTGAAGCCCGTTTTTCTGGAAGTTTGGTTATTAATGAAAGTCTCCAGGTTGGAGAGCTCTTTTTTGATGTTTTCCTGTTTGCTGTATAGGATGCTGATCAGGCGGTTCCTCAGTTTCTTTGATAGTGTATGGCATAATCTCTCACTGTGGTCTGTGTAATATGTAGATAGCAGTGGATTTTTTACCTTTAGTCCATTTGGTATGATGTCCATCCGTTTGCATTTAGAAAGGAAGATGATATCTGTCTGTATTTGTGCAAGTTAATTGATGTTGAGACATCTCTGTCATAAAGCAGTCTCATAGTTCCTCATTCACATAATCAGGGTGACAACACTTTATTCCTCCTGCCCCAATAACAAAGAAATTGGGGATCCCAGAGCTGTCAAAATAACCATCCCAGGCTGCTATGGGCTATGCTAGGTGGGGTGGGTGTGCCAATGCAAATACCTAAAATTCCTTTCCACACTCCTCATAATTCACCACCAGATGTCAAGGTAGAGCTCATCCTGACTCTGCTTACATATCTAATTCTTTTTTTAATCCAATTATAGGTTTTGTCTTCACATTTCCTGACAAAGAGATCCACAGGCTGACTGTGTGTTGTGTGAAGAAGTACTTCCTTTTGTTTGCTTTAAACCTGCACCCTATTAATTTCATTGGGTAACTCCTAGTTCTTGTATTATGTGAAGGAGTAAATAACACTTCCTTATTCACTATCTCCACACCCTTCATGATTTTATAGACCTCTATCATAATTCCCCTTAGTTGTCTCTTTTCCAAGATGAATAATCCTAGTCTTTTTAATCTCTCTTCATATAGAAGCTGTTCCATACCTTTAATCATTTTTGTTGCCCTTCTCTGTACCTTTCTCCAATTATAATGTCTTTTTTGAGATGATGTGACCAGAACTGCACACAGTATTCAAGGTGGGAGTGTACCATGGATTTATATAGTGTCATTATTACATTTACTGTCTGTGACAATCTGTATCACTATGCTCACTCTTTTTACAAGACTATGATAAATGTTGTATAAAGTATGCCTTCTAAGGTATCATTTGAAAACTCACAATTTACTGATCATTCTTGTCCTGATAAAATATGTGTGGCAACATTGTATGTAAAGTTATAAAATTCTACTGTAAGAGACATGTTCTAAGTCTAGGGAAACAGCTTCAGACCAGTTCCCCAGAGCCAAAAGTCTAGCCAACACCTCAGCCCAGTGTCAACATAATCATATGGATTATCACTTGGTTAAGTGGCCATTCTTTGGCAGGAAGAAGGGTGTGAGTGAGAAATTTACATATTGGCAATGGAACAGCTGGAAGTTCCTGATCAAACAAACTTTCTGTCTCTTGAATCTCAGCTGATGATTTTCAAAGTGGAAAATAACTGTTAGAAGTGAGAACAGAGGACACAAATTATCTCTCCCTTCATATCTAGTCAAGCACAGCACTGACAATACTTGAAAGACAAAGTAAGCATCAGTCAACTGGGGAGGGATCCTGGCTGAAAGATCCAGTCAATCAGCCTGCTAGAACATGTGGTGAGAAAGATCCTTTTGCTTTAAGTTCACTAAGCTTGTTAAATTAGGTATTAGCTTGCATTTCACCTTTTATTTCTTTGTAACCAATTCTGACTTTTATGCCTTATTCCTTGTAATCACTTAAAATCTATTTTTCTGTAGTTAATAAACTTGTTTTATTGTTTTATCTAAATCAGTGAGTGTTTGGAGTGAAGCGTTTGGGAACTTTTATTGGGATAACAAGATTTGTGCATATCATTTTCTATTAATGGATTTTATATGAACTTGAATTGTCCAGGAAGGTCCTGGGCAGAAGCTGCACATTACTGGGGGGAAATCTGAGACTGGGAGTTTGCTGTTGTTGTCCTGCTGGTATAATTCATGGGTGGATAGCTAAGCACTCATACAGTATAGCTGTGATTGATTTATATGCTGGAGGCTGTGGGTAGGCAGACCAGGCATAGTTGCTCTCACAGCAAAGCATTGAAAAAGGCCCCTCAGGGTGAAAAATTGAGAGGATATAGCTATCCATCAGTCCAGACTGTACCCTGGGAAACACTGTCTTATTATCCACCGTTGTCCTAATGGTTCCTAACCTTGTTAGCTTTCATGATTGCTGCTGCACATTGAGCAGATGTTTTTAGAGAACTATCCACGGTGACTCCAAGATCTCTTTCTTGAGTGGTAACACCTAATATAGACCCCATTATTTTGTATGTATCCTTGAGATTGCTTTCCAAAATGCATTACTTTGCATGTCTCCAACACTGAATTTCATCTGCCTTTTTTTGCCCTGTATAGGAGCAGCAGAAGTGCCCTAAAAGTGGGGGGACTACAGGCGCTGGAACCATGCCCCCCACTCCTTCACCCCAAGCCCCAGCAGTGCCCACCTCACTGTTTATCCCTTTCCCCAACTTATAAATTTATAAGTATGTTGAACAGCACCGGTCCCAGTACAGCTCGCTGGGGAACACGCCTATTTACCTGTCTCCATTCTGAAACCTATTTTTTCCTGCCCTGGGTTCCCTATTTTTTAATCAGTTACTGATCCATGAGAGGACCTTCCCCTCTTGTCCTATCCCATGCCAGCTTGCTGTGCATAAGAGCCTGTGGTCAGGAACCTTGTCAAAAGATTTCTGAAAATTCAAATACACTGCAGCCTCTGGATCACGCTGGTCCACATGTTGGTGACCCCCCTCAAAGAATTCTAATTAAGTCTGCCCCGAGATTGTTGTTTTGGCTACTTTAAAAATGAAGCGTTAAAAACACAGCTACTGGCTTGTTAATAAATACGGTATTTCAGAAGCTGCATGGAAGCAAACCAGGACTGTGTTGCCCAAGCACAAAGTTCACAGGAGAGCCCAGACAGGGGTAGGGCCGTCCAGCTGTGGAAGCGAAGCGTGAGACGCATCCGACCGGCCGGAGCAGGGGAAGTGCTCGGCGGGGGGAGGACGCCTGCAGTCCGCACTGCTTAGTCAGCTCCTCCCACGTGACCCGCCCCCAGTCATATGACGACAGGCCGCGGCTTGGGGCGAAGGTGAGTGGGGGCGGGCGCAAGGGGGCCCGGCGCGCCGGGACAGGTAAGTGAGCCCTGCGCTGCTGGCGGAGGGGCTGCGGCGGCAGCAGCAGGAGGCGCTAGAGTGCGCGGCGCGCGCGGTGCGGCTGCGGCGGCAGCAGCAGGAGGCGCTAGAGTGCGCGGCGCGGCTGCGGCGGGGGGCTGTGCTGGGGCCCCGCGGGGAGGGCAGGGGCAAGAGTTCGAGTCCCAGCCGCTCCCTCGGGGTTAAAATGGCGCTCGTGGGACGGGGTTGGCGTCCCTTTGTTGGAAGGGCTTTAAGGTTCCGCTCCCACCTGCTGTGCCGCGGTAGGGGCGTTTTGCCGGCCGTGCAGCGCCGTGGGAGCCGGAGTGCAGGCTCCACAATCAGCCGCAGGCGCTCGGAGTGACCGTGGGCAGGTGCTCGCTGAGCCGCCGGCCCAGGGGCCCCAGCACCTGGCCAGACTGAGGCAGGGGGTTATCGGTAGCCCCTGATGCGCGGGGATGGCCCAGCCTGTGCCTGCTTTGAAAGGCCCATTGCTGCCTTCCACTCCCTCTCTGTCCCCCTGAAGGAGGCTAATGCCGCTGTCCAGGAGTGGGGCCACTTCCTAGCAGAGCGGTCACCCAGCTGCCCCTGCGGAGAGGGTGAGACTGGAAGGTCCCCACGCTCTCCGGGCCTACGCTGGGACCGGGTGTGTGAGGTGGGCCTGAGGTCCCACAGGGAATGTAGGACCAAGCTGACCCCTTCCCAGAACACTCTCTGGGGTGGCTGCTCTTTCTTAGGCCTTGTTCTTTATCTGGGGTTAACTAATGCCCGGGGTCGATCTGGGGAACACCCACCCTGTCTTCAGTTTCACTCTCAGGTAAATTAGGCCAGGTCACCTGCAGGTAGTGGGTTGCCCAGGAGCGGCGCCACGGTTTTTGGCGCCCTAGGCAGGGGTCCTTCTGCACTCCTGGTCAGTGGTGGCAATTCGGGGGGGGGGGGGAATCCTTCCACGCTTCTGGTCTTCAAGGCACTTCAGCGGCGGGTTCCGGAGCAAGTGAAGGACCTGCCGCAGAATTGCCGACGACCTGGAGCACGGAAGGACCCCCCGCTACCGAATTTCTGCCAAGAGCTGCAAAATGCCACCCCCTCCAAATCCTGGTGCCCTAGGCGAGCACCTAGGTTGCCTAAATGGAAGCGCCGGCCCTGGGGTTGCCTTCTGCTTAGCTCTCATTTTCTTGGGAAGAGGGAGTACCTTGCAAACAGCTCCCCAAGTCTTCAGACGGGGGGTGGGTTCAAAGGGAAGTTGCGTTCCCTGTATCTTACTACACCAGAGTGCCAAGATGCCAGCTTCCTTTTAATTTGGGATCGTATCCTCTCCTGTTGGCATGTGGAGAGGGAATTAGGATCTAGTGGAGCCAGGCCTGAAAATAAGCCAGGGAGTGCTGCCTCCATGGCATTGTTTGCCTTCCTCCCCAACCCCACTGGCTGATCTGTGTTCATAGGATTTGGGGTGGGGAAGAGACAAGGTCCTGTGGAGGAAACTATATACCCCTCAAAATCCAAACTACTAGGGTAAGCTAATGCTGCTCTGGTCAATGTTAACTTGCCTCTTTCTTTCCCTTTGTAAGTGGTAACCCCATTTGGGCAGGTTCTGGGCACTGGCTTGCAGAGAATCCCTTGTAGTATGGCCTCTGCCAAGCTATATTGCCAAGAGTCCGAGACAGCTGGGAAGGAGAGTCAGCATGAAGGCATAGGGTCTGTCAGATTTCCTTGTGCCTCCTCTGATTTGAAGGGTATCCTTAGGAATCTACATCCAGTTTCTTCCAGATCCAAAATGCCACACCATTTCAAGAAACTGGATGCTCAGTAAACCCAAGCTCTTTTCCTGCCCCTATATAGAAATAACTTGCCTAGGAAGCAATCCAGTCCTTAGTGGCTAATTCTTCTTGGTAGTATCTGCTATTGGCTAACAGGGTTCTTTTCACAGGGCCAAAGTAACTTGGTTATTGTTTCATGAATGCACTCAGATATTATATGTACCTCTTGCAGTGAGAGGTGGAGAGAGAATGTAACTATACAGAAACATTGGTAGCGATATGAGTTCCCAATATTTATTTCATTGTAGAAAGTGAACTGCTTTGTTTAAGCTTCTTTATTTTAAATGTGCAGGAGACAATGAAACTTATCATTCTTGAGAACTATGCGCAAGCCAGTGAGTGGGCTGCAAAATACATTAGGAATCGAATTATCCAGTTTAACCCTGGCCTGGACAAATACTTCACTCTTGGACTTCCCACAGGTAGGCTTTGAAAGAAGATTCATTAAGATGCTGATGGTACCTTCTGTTTAATCAACTGTAAAGCATCCTGACTGTTTCACCAGTTGGAGCATTTAAGTGACAGAATATTCCCCTAATGTAAAGGGAGTGTCTCCTTACGCAACATATAGATGGACCAATCTGTTATTTGGGGAGAAACAGTCCATATAATTTACTTAGCTTAAGAAACCTTTCTCTGTTTTTAAAGTAAATCAGTTATATAGAGCGATGCCTCCCAAATAATATAGAAGCTGATGCATTGCATGACAAAATACCTCTTCGCATAAGTGGAATAGTCAGTGGTGCTTTGGAGAACTGTGTGCTTCCCCAATGTGTAAAATAGAGACAGCATTCATCTACTTACAAGATTAGACCCTTACTACTTGAATTAAAAGAGAATCTCCAATATTACAACTGGACAGAATCAGAACTGCTCAACTGTGTGTCATAGCCCTTTTATGACTAATCATGGAGATTCTCCTTTAGTTCAAGTAGTAAGAGTCTGTAATCTTGGAGCAACGGGAGCTGGACTCTGAAAGTTGATGTAGATTTGTTTCCATATTATTTTTTTATGTTAGAGTTGTGATCCAACCACATTCTTGTTTTTGGGGAGGCAGCATCAGAAGTGCAACCCACTGGGCTGCCCCTCCTACCACACCATGTAAGAGCTAGTTTGGTCTCACCCAGTCTACTTATGTGATGTCTTGGTAAAACCACTGTTTAGTACATATGGCTGCTTTTATTTTTGTTTTATAATATTTAGTGCTAAACATCTTCAAAGTAGCTGTGTTTAGACATTGCCTGTCTCACAACCCCCTGCTTTGCAAGGTAGATGAATGCTGTCTCGATTTTACACATAGGGAATTTGAGGGCCAAAGAGACCATGTGATAGTGGTTGTGTTATTTGCTATACTTAGTAATTGTCAATGTCTCCCAGTCATTAGTGAGGTTCTGCTCTGAGTAGGATTTTGAGCTGGCACCAGAATTGAATTTGCTGAGATGGCTTTCTATATGTGTGAGCCAATATTTTGTAATTAAATAGTTCAGTCTTTCAGTAACATAAAATACTTTGAATTAATGATGTATAGCTCTTACGCAGCTCAGTGTTTCACAATGCTGTGCATACACTAATTCCACTAACAATTTTAATTTTTTTCCCCCTTATCTCTCTTAGGAAGCACTCCTTTAGGATGTTACAAAAAGCTGATTGAGTATTACAAGAATGGAGACTTGTCCTTCAAATTTGTGAAAACCTTTAATATGGATGAATATGTAGGTGAGTCATCTTATTTCATGAAATGTTGTGGTAAGGACACAATCCAGCTTTTTCTTCTTTTTTGACTCCAAACTTTTATTCTGGTGAGTAAAATCAAATGAAATCAGACATTTGTTAATTCAAAATCACTTTGTATAGAACTCAATGTAAAATGATCCCAAAACTAGATGGGGAGGGGAGAGAGAGGAATTTGGAATACTGTGTAATACAAATTAACGAGCTGCAACTTTCCCCTCCAATTAGAGAGATCACATTAGCTATAACTCTCTGAAAAGCTGAGTGATATACTACCTGAGTATATAATTAAAGAAGTCCCACTGAAGATGCTGTTAGTAGATTGTATGTAACATCTTTAACGTTCCCATTTTAGCCCAGCTTTCTTCTGATCAGGGAAACTGCTACTTCTGCTACTTGGCTGGTTTGGAGGAAATGCTGCAGCCCTGTTTGTAATTAATAACAGAGACAGGCAGTACTCCAGCAAGACTGCTCTTCAGACTTACTGATATGTGGTCCTATCATGTTAGATTAGGATTGCCTTGTTTGTGAAGTTGTGATGTAATATTCTCTTCTCAGAGCTGGTCCAGAGAGAAAAGTGAACAAATCCTCTGGTTATCAAGGTATCAAACATACGTGCTAAATATGTGTGTTAGTTTGCTCTTTGGCCCTAATGCTATTGCATTCTCTTCCTGATTTGAGTGGACAGATTATTCACAGAAAAAAATATCATAGTCATAGAGTTTTGGGTTAGGGTTAGACAGTTCTATAAAGGATGACTCTATAACAATCAGGGAGTTCTTGAAAGAATTCCCTGATTGTTAATCAGACTAAAATTGCTTCTCTGGTTTTGGCATAGTGTTAACAAGCTTGGACTAACAATAATTCTGCAGAATGTTGTAAAGACAAGAAAGACCTGCTGTATATCTGCTCTTTTGGAGAACCTGCTCCATAATATTAATGCACCTTAGCCATATAACTAGGATAATCTGCCTCTCCCTAACACTGTGATCTTACTGGAGCTATTATGACTATTTTTTTTTTAAACTCATGGAACTTAAGAAAGCCCAGCTTGAAGGGCAGATGGGGATACTGGCATTGACTTGTAATCAAAACCCCTGATGTCTATGCAAATGTATGTAAAAGTTTTTATATAGGTTATTGTATCCCTCTCTCTTGTCCCCACTTATCATTTGAGGCCCCAGTCCTGAAAGCTATAGAAATCGGGGTGTGAAAGTCAATGGGGCCTTGGATGTAAGCATTTGAAGCAGGGATTGTTTGTACAATGTCCAGCACAATGGGCCCTGTGTCCTGACGAGTTCTGCAGGTATGACTGTAATATAAACAAGAAATAATAAATGTTCCTGGTCAACAGGTCTCCCAAGGGATCACCTGGAAAGTTATCACTCCTTCATGTGGAATAACTTTTTCAAGCACATTGACATCTCTCCAGAAAACACCCATATTCTGGACGGAAATGCAGCTGACCTACAGGCGGAGTGTGATGCTTTTGAGGGGAAAATCAAAGCAGCTGGTGGAATCGAACTCTTTGTTGGAGGTGAAAATCTGAAGGAATAACAGACTTGGAGAGAACACAACCTTGTTTTTGCCAAAATTCTAGCTAACTTTGGGGAATTTTTGTTTAAGCCACTTATTAGATTTGCAGTCAGTAAAGCCATATGTGCATCCCATTTCCAATTACTGTAAGCACACCTGTCTGTTAAGTGTCACCTCTATCCATTCCCTTCTGTGGCATTGATGGCGACAAATGCTATGCATAGGTGACTCACTTGTGGTGTATGTGTGTTTGGGGGGTTTTCCTGTCTCAATGAGATGTTCAGGTTGTCCTAGTAGCTGTTCCATCTCTGGTCAAGCCTTGTGGCCATACCAGGTCAGTGGAATGTGGCTCCTGCTCAAGTAGATGGGTCTCAAAATGTGAACAATAGACTGACTTCAAAGTCTACAGGGGTAGGGGATGATGGCAGAGTGGTTTTGATCCACTTGGCAGTGGATGATATCCTTAATGAGCGCTCTTTACATGCTTAATTTTAAAGTTCAGCCATTTTTTAGGTATATTTTCCCAGAAGGGGGAAGAAGTGTAACTTTTTTTTCCACAGAAGTCAAATCGCTAATGATGTTGTTCAAATGCATTAATTTGTTTTAAATTGCCATTTCATCTAAGATCTAGATTTGAAAACTTCAGTCCAATAGGTGAATTCTTCAGAAAAGTATCAAGTAGTAAAAATGGGGAGAGAAGGTGTGCTAACCAAAACTGTGTTGTAACCGTTACTCTAGCAAGTTCTACCAGGTAACTGCTGTAATCAGCTAGAACCCCTCTGAGACAGTGATGCGTCTGAGTGCTAACATCCAAGTTACTACCTCCCAAAATGCCTTTGCTCTTATTGAATTCAGTGGGAAATTTGCCATTCACTTCAAGGGAAGCAGGATCTTGGAGCTTGAGCAAAGCTGCAAGTTCTTGTATGAAAGTAATGTGCTTCACCTATTCTGTAGCTATTCTTAGGAGCCTATAGCATCCTTACAGTAAGAATGATGTTGGCTTTGCTTCCTATGATGCGTTAAGGTAGTGACACAGTTCTTAAACTGTCTCCAACACAGGCATTGGTCCAGATGGTCATATTGCCTTCAACGAGCCCGGCTCAAGTCTAGTGTCCAGAACTAGAGTGAAGACGTTGGCTATGGACACCATATTGGCTAATGCTAGATTCTTTGATGGCGACCTCTCCAAAGTCCCCACAATGGCTCTCACAGTTGGAGTAGGCACAGTCATGGATGCTAGAGAGGTTAGAATTAAAATACAATGACTTAATATCATGCTCCATGGAGCATCAAAAGGTTGTCTAGTCTTCAAGCAGTGTACTTTCTGCAGCAAAGTCCCAGGCATTATAACTGAACTTCCAGAAGTGTAGTTTGCTCAACTAAACAACCTACCTTCTTGTACCCTGCACAACTACCTCAGCTTTTTTTCCTGGGGCTTTGATTGCAAAGATCAAATTAGCCATGATCAAATTAGACACAAATTGAAGGGCTTATAAATGCGGCATGACGGCTGAGATTTGGTCCTAATAAAAGTAAAACCATACATGCAGGGAGAAGAAGAGAAGGGTATGACCAAATAGTCATATGCATTGCATCAAAATGAGCTTAGTCATGTGGCTTCCATTATGCTACTTTAACATTTTTAATGTAACTATGCAGAACAGTTGTATTTAGCCCGGGGGGCTGGGTAAGGGAGGTTTCCAGGGGACAATCTCACAAGGTAAATGTGAGAAGCACTGACTTACTCAGAGGTGTACCAGCAAATTGTGAGAGTCACAAGATGGTGTGTGGTTGAATTTATTTTTACACCTGTAGTTCATAACCGTTAATCACCTCCTCTAAACTACTCTTGCATAAACACTAAAGGGAGAGCTTAGAGTAACAGGTGGGTAAACTTTAAAATGGCCAGGCAAGCCATAATTTTACTACCTAAAACAATATAGCCAAAGTGAACAGTGCCCAGTCAATAAAGTGAAACACTGCGGGGAGGACTAAAATAGTTTTCTTCTTTAGATGACTTACTCATCTACTGCTTCAAACAACACTTGGGTGTTCCCTTTAAATGTACGTCACAAAACCTAACTGTTATTCCTGTCTTTTTGTTTTTGAATTCAGGTTATGATTCTAATCACAGGAGCCCATAAAGCATTTGCTTTGTACAAAGCCATTGAGGAAGGGGTAAACCACATGTGGACAGTGTCTGCCTTTCAGCAGCATCCCAGCACTGTCTTTGTGTGTGATGAAGATGCCACCCTAGAACTCAAAGTTAAAACAGTGAAATACTTTAAAGGTAAATATTTGACCAGATCAGGCCACTTTTTCAGTTAGCTTTTCTATACTTTAAGGCAGGGGTGGACAAACTTTTCGGCCTGAGGACCACATTGGGGTTGCAAAACTGTAGGGAGGGCTGTGCCTCCCCAAACAGCCTGGCCCCCTCCCACTTCTTGCCCCGACTACCCCCCTCAGAACTCCCCGGCCCCATCCAACCCCCTTGCTCCTTGTCCCCTGACTGCCCCCTCCTGGGATCCCTGCCCCGCTGGGCCCCACCCCCTATACAACCCTCCCTGTCCCCTGACTGCCCACTCGCCCCCCAAGAACCTCCACTCCATCCAATCACCCCCTGATCCCTGTCTCCTAACTGCTCCCTATCCAACCCCCTCAATCCCCCTTACCATGCCGCTAAGAGCAGCAGAAGATCGCAGCCAGCCGTGCTGCTCGTGTGGCGGCATTGCTGCGGGGAGACGGGATAGCAGGGGAGGGGCCAGGCTAGATGTGGCCTGCAGGCCGTGGTTTGCCCACCTCTGCTTTAAAGGCTACCATTTAATTTAGCAAATCGTTCCTGTCAGAAAAATTGTTTGAAGGAAGTGCTGTCAAATAACTTTCAACCCTAAAGTTTAAAAAAAAAAAAAAAAAAATACAAAATCTCCACTGACTAGAAATCTATTCAGGGTAACATTTAAATATTCCACTATAGTGTTATGAACCCTGTGTTGAGTTAGTAACTCAAAACCAGAAACTATTGCTTAGAAGAAATGAAGTGAGTGAGGCTAGCTTAATTCTCCAAGCTGAGTGAAGTATGTCCCTCCTTCTGTAAATAACAGAATGTAAACTAATTAAAAAAATTCTATTAGTCTGTAGTGGTGGTAAATAACTAAAGAGTTTTAAACTAATTGTACTGACACTCCAATATCAAGCTTACAGCGATGGGGTGAAAAATACTTTTGAGGGTTGTGTGGGAAGAGGGAAACATAAGGATATTAGTGGCCATAACTAAAAGCAAAAGTCCTCCATTTATTGCACTTAACTACCTATACTCAACCTTTTCTTTTCCCCCTACACCAGGTTTAATGCTTGTTCATAACAAGCTTGTGGAACCCTTATATAGCATGAAGGAAACAGGAGCAGAAAGAAGACAGTCTAAGAAGCCATACAGTGACTAGTTTCTTGGGGGCTGGTGTGATGCTAAGCAGGCTCTTCTCTTGGAAACCAGCAGAGGAAGAATCCCTACACATTCTTCTTGTATTTGTTCATAAATAAGGAGAGAGGTGCTCATTTATTGTCTCCATCTTTTAAGAGATGAATGCTGAGTAATAAACTAGGTGAGGATGGGACCTTATGTACTGTGTTCTAACAACCACAAACCTACTCATGCGCTAGTGGTGAAGCCAATTGAAATGAGATGTAGAATCTACAAAGCAAGTAAATGAGAACAGGAAATAGATATCCCTCAACTCAAAAGGTGAGGATATGAAAGGAAGTAAAATCAAATGGGTAACTGTATAATGTATTACATTTGACGGACACACATCTAGGTTTCTCTTTCCCCCCTGCAGTGCACTTATTAATCTCAACTGCACTAGCATCATGAAACAGGAGTACTAACACTAACTAGAGTTAGCCATTAAATAAACTTCAAAGCTCCCTTGAATTAATTTGTACCATTTTAGTTTGGGGGCTTTCTTGAGGAGATGCTACTCACTTCGGTGTTCATTGATGTATATATGCTTCTACTAAAGCCCTGATCCTGTGATGTGATGTGCTATGCACCCTCCTTCAGCAAAATCTCAAACGCACCTGCCCTGGCTCTTCAACTTTTCAACTTAATGAAAGAGCTGCCACTAAATGGTTAAACAGCAATTGTTCCTTATCCATCTGTGTAACTCTGGCTACTATTTCACTTCATAATGTTTGGATTTTTAGAATTCCGACTATCTGAATGTCACTGTATGTCAAGACTAAGGTACTGTCATTAGACAATAGCTATCAAGTCTAAATATCTGTGGATTCAGTTCTCCCCCCCTGCTGTTAAGTGTTCTGTTGGTTGCAGCAGGGTAGGGTCAATTGCCCTCCTCCAAATCTTCTAGCCAGTTCACCTCCTTGCCTTTCCTGAAGTCATGGTGGTATATGCAGGGAGAGCTGTTGTAATTCAGCTGTCTATGAATTTAGCCCATATTTAACCGCCTAAATCCACTTTGATGAATGAAACCATCTACTGCTATAGACCTTGCTACTTCCAAAACTCTATTGGTTTTATCCTTATTACTACCAAAAGGGCTTACATCAAACTACTGAAGTGTAAGTCACTCGTGCTGTTTTTTAAGTGGGGGATATGTATTTGTTTATATGGAAATCCTACAAACTATCCATAACATAACTTTCTACATTAAATGCAGTATTTTTTAATCCAAATAAACTAAGTCATGTTGACTGTCTTTACCCATAAAACTTTGAGAGTTAATTAGGAATTAAAATATCCTGCAAGGCCTGACAGAAATAATTGTAGGGGAGGGAGATGCTACTGTGTCAGAAAGATCAGTAGCGGACAAAGCTTGATGGTAAGGATTGTCACTGCCCACTGAAAAGGGCTTCTGTGGAAAGAGGAAGAGATGGAAGTAGAAGTGGAGGTAAACTCAAAAGTAGTTAAGTTACTTAGGACTCCCTGGATGTGCATAGGACTTCAATGCTCTTGAAAATTTTACTCTAAATGCTTCATTTAAAAGTTAACTGAGACAAAACAATCAGAATACATTGCTCGCTATATGGCGGAACCTAAGAAGTGATGCAAGTCTTGGCTTTCTATACATCATTTTGTCTATTACCACCTCTGAATTTAAAAAGCAACTTGTAAAAATAGGCAAGAAAGCATGTTTACTCAATTCCACAGCCACCTCCTTCAAGCTAGCTTCCATCGTTGCAAGAATTTTGCCTTCATCCTAAATTTGTGTGACATTGCACCAGAAAAACCCATTTTTAAAGCAGGTCATACACAGTAAAGAGAGATGCTCCTGCTAGAAAAGTTTACAGAGCTGCTGCAGAAAAATTAAGTATTTTGCTTGAACCATAACTTGGGCCCTCTAACAGCTATGGGTAAGATACTGTTAAGTAGCTAGAACTATTCCAGCTTCCATAACTTGTCAGTCTTTACACACATACGTAAGGCCAGAACTTGTCTCTTAGCAATCTGATTGCGAAAGACTGTACCATATATTACGGCATTGAGCATCGCAAATCATCCACAGAAGGAAATGAAAAGTTAGTCTAGGATGTGAAATCAGCAGCAAAAGCACTGAGCCTAGATGCATGTTCTACAGTTAAAAAGAACAAATCTAAATTTTTAAATAACATTTATTCCTCTCTCTCTTAATTCATCGTGGTAATATAGATTTACATCCTTTTTACAAAGCTGAGGAACAAGGCTCTTTTGAACCCTTAAAACATGATTTTAAAGGATAAAAAACTTACCAGCCTCTTTACTGCATAACATTTCATGGCTATTTCTGCAAATAATGCTTTGAAAACTAACACAGGCAGATTGAGAGAGAGTAGGAGGCAGACACTCTCTCAAGATACCAAGCATGATAGTGAGTTGTGTGACAGGAATCTTTGTCCCCTCCAGAAATGGACTAAAACTATTTACTCAATTCAGCTAAACAGACATCTGAGTAAAAACTGCATATGAAGAGTTGACCTTGACACTCTGTATCATTACCTAGCTCCTGAGCCATTTAGGCTCTGCTGTCTTATTTTGAAGAAGATACATTTCTCATTAAAAAGTCAAAGCAGCTGTTTTCTAGCCTATCTTACAGATGAAAAGGTATTTCTAAAAATGTAATCCAAGCACTGTTCTCACAATTATGGTTGGGAGATCTGGTTTTCCAATAACTTCTTATTGTGAAGTATGACAGTGTGAATGAGTGAGCTAGTTCAGATGGAAGGCTGCCCATTACTCCTGGACATTTATTTAGAGGTCTTTGGCCAAAGGACATAATTTCACAAATTTTAACTAGAAATTGGGAAGGAAAAATATGCAGTTAGGGGATTCAAGTCACAATTGTGTACCTGTAAAATTTCAGTTCAGTGTCTGAGGTGCTTTTCTTTTATTTAAGCACCTCATTAATATTTGAGTCAAGACTGCACAGAATTTCACAGATTGGGCACACAGACTGTTTTAATATCCATCATTATGAAAATAATCACCAGACCATATAAATTCCATCCCTGTTAAGATATGATAGCAACATGGAAATGAATTACTGGAACTGAATCAATAAGTGAGAGTTATAAAAACAGGAAATGTTTGTCAGTAACCTTCTACACAGGACCCAGGCTTTAGATCCACTCTGTGGTGGTGGGAGGATGGGAGAAGGAGAAGGAATAAGGGGCAAAAATTCTGCAATTTATAAACCTCTACCACCCCAGTGAAGTGTGTCAGTGTTAGAGCAGTGAACCACCACAGAAAAATCAGTTTGGATCCAGGTCAGGAAATGCTATGAAAGCAACTGGCTCAGTCTCAGCATAAGAATTTCTCCCCTCTCTCTATGTTTAATAGTCTTCCTGCAGTGGGCACAAGCAGCTTCACCAAAGGGCTCCAAGGAGAGCACATCTAGCCTACCTCAGTGATAGGAAAGATTATTGCAAAGTATGTAGGATGGAATCCAGAGATCCTTGCAAGACCAAACTTCCTGGAGAAATTCCCAAACAGAAATTTCTAGGATGTGTTTCAGAAAAAGGGGCACATTATGGTATTTAGAGTTTTCTCAACTATTTTTTAAGCCTTCGGATGACAGTTTGTTCACTCTGTTTAGCACTGGATATGTACATGAGGGACCTAAACCACTAGAAGAGGAGGGAATTGGTCTCTTGTTTGTGGCAACAGCATCCAAATGGTTGTGTAAGCAGCCTGCAGTGTGAAGTGTTATCACTCATCATATGACAGCAAACAAACTTGACGTAAGCGGAAAATATTCGTTTCTTGTTTCTTCAGCTTTAGGTGATACAGACCATAGTTAGTCTTCATTTTCAGCATCCCAGAAGTCACCATCAACATTCATAGCTTGAAACAACCTGTGAGACAGGCAAGAATCTGTATTAGGAATCACTGAACAGCAACTTGAATTTGAAACTATGATTTGAACTTTGCAGCAACTTTATTTTTGTCATTTCATTGAAATGCATGTATTGCAACAGACAAAGTTGAGTCAAATAAAATATTTTGCATTTCTATATGAACAATGGTGTCCTGGTCCATGACTAGGGCTCCTAGGCACTATGGTAATAAAAATAAATGATAATGATAATTAAGCCCAAGCCCCCAGAGAGTAGTAGTATTAATCATTTTTATTATGGTAGGTAAGACCAAACTGGAAGAGAGCCCATTGTGCTAGGCACTATCCAAACACAGTAGTAGAGAGGAGCTTGTCCTGAAGAGTTTACAATCTAAGTAGACAAGAGTAGGAGAACTTGTAACACACAAGCAGAGTGAAAAATGTGATGCAGCAAACACATCAAATTAGTTCAATGATTAATCTATTTTTTGGGGTGTGGGTTTAAATTAGGAGGAAATAAGCTAAGTGGAGAGAAAGGAGACGGAACATTGAAGAGATGGTGGGTAAGGGGTGGGGCAGAGAAGGGGAATTGTGGAGTGAAACTGAGAGGAGACGAGACGAGACGAGACAAGATAGTGGAGGAGGAAGAGGGAGGGTTGGAGCAAACAGCCAATCAGCATAGGCCAGAAAGTCCAGTCATGAACAATTCTCTGAACATAGATCCTTTCCCCATTTTACAAGCAGGCAAATTGAGGCACAGAAAGTAGATGACTTTTGCTACTGACTTTCATTTATTCAAGGACAAGGAATAGAACTCAGAAGTCCTGACTCCCATTTCCTCCCATGGAAGCATCAATATAATGTCTAATATTAGAGACTCAACATCCTAGTGCTAATCTTTAAAGCCCTCAATGGCTGGAAGCCCGGCTATAAGACAAGACACTGGTTTCCTTTGCTAAAACTTTCTATGATCAAAGGTTTTGTTAAGGCTGATGAAGCCCAGAGCAAAATTTTCAGGAGCCAGTAGTCATTGTGCTTTTTACAGCCAATGCCCTGTTGCTGGGAAGTTCCTACCACTAGAGGTTAGGAAGAGTCCACATCTTGTTGCCTTTACAGCATAATGCATGACACTCCTCTTTGCACAGCATTTACTTCAAAAATGGCTGTACAATGACCAGCAACATTTCCTCTGGAGAGAAATATTACTGAACACATCCACTTAAGAAAGCAGAATAAGCAATGGAGGAATGAAAAATGTTGTCTTAGTATTAATTTGATATGACACTTACATACCACAGTGGGGGTATATTATACATGCCCAGAAAGATTTGGGAATGGAATATAATTTTAAAGAATTCTTTGATCCTGCTTGATTAGCAAAACATTCCAAGACACAGAATGCAAGTCAGTGAACCAAGCTATTTCATGCTAATACACCTCTCATCCACTTCCGCTACCATCTACCCCAGTAGCAATGATCTCCTCTATTCTTCCACACAATCCCAATGATGATGGCGTTCGCCTCCAGTTCTGCAGTTCCTTTAGAGCTGCCTTCCTACATATTTATACCAGATTCACCATTGTGATATCTGACCAACCTATACATGAAAATGAACCATTCCAACAACAGTGAAAAAAAATCCCTCAAAGGAATACCATATTTCAAATCATATCTGAAAATATTTTATTCTTTTGCCTACATCTCAAAATTTCTCTCATTTGTATTTAAACTTCGTAACTAGCTATGTAATTAAGTGAAAAAATTATTTGGGGAGGAAGGGGGGCTTGCAAGAAAAATGCTATACATATGGAGCTTGTATTATGTTTGAGGGCATATATTGTGAATACATACCGGTTAAAGCATGGGGAGGATGTATCATTGAAGTGCCTATATGGGTTCACCCTAGACAGAGAACCCATACAAAGCCAGCAGAAGTACTGCCTGCAGCCAGTGCATGTCATCTTGTTACAACCATCTAGTTTCTGGTGGGGGAAACAAACAGGGAATAGCAGTAAGAATCAACCATAGGTATATCTCCATATATATTATATCTCATAGAACCAGAAGGGACCTTGAAAGGTCACTGAGTCCAGCCCCCTGCCTTCACTAGCAGGACCAAGTATTGATTCTTGCCCCAGATCCCTAAATGGCCCCCTCAAGGATTTGAACTCACAAACCACTGAGCTATCCCATCTCATGTCGCTTCTAAGCCTTCAAACCTCTCTTTGTGCAACATCAGCAATCAGTATGCAACAAATGACAGAAATGTATATTTTCAGAAGTGGAACATCTGTACAGCATTTTACTACGTCACACCATCTTTGACAGACTACAAAAAAATTTAACTATAAAAGTTTTTTTTATAGACTGTTTACCCACTGTATGACTAAATGAACCATTTTATTCAAAATAAATAACTTTTCATCACCAGTTATTTCATTCAACAATAAGGTCACCAGCTGGGTCTGAGCTCCATGCGGACTAGCCACTAAAGAGGGGACCTAAGTTACCTAAGACAATTATGCCAGACAGCTACACAGCTATTTGTTAGACAGCAGTATAATACTACATCAGGATTCCTGGGTTCTATCTCTGGCTCTGGAAAGGGACTGGCATGTAGATAGGATAATCAAAATACATCGTTTTGGCATATTCAACCTGAAAGGCAGTGTTGCAAAGTGGCTAAAACTTGATTCTGCTATATTACAGACCTCTGTTTTCTTCCCAATTCTCCTTGAAGTGACTTGGGATAATCTGTTAATTTATTTGCACAATGGGAGATGAATACTTGACTGCCTTCTAGAGTTGGGATACAAGGCCATGGTCAATATTAAAGTCTGAAATGGATGGAAATACTAACAGCAATCAGTAGAAGTGAGGTTTGAAATTATGGTCTTTTGGCTCCCAGCTCAGTACACTTTTGCCTAGTTTACAGAATATTTGGTGGCAAATGAATCTCCCTGGTGTCTGCGGAACACTGCCTACCTTTGTGGTATAAGCAGCCTGATTCAACCAAATCGCAAAATGGACCATAAAAATCTAGTATCCTTGTGAGGTCTGTTGCATGTCCTCACTTCAGTCTGGTTTCAGGAGATGTGTACCCACAGGAGGAGTTTTCTCTTACTGTAATGCCAACTGCTTCTGCTGGCTGCAGAAGTGAGGACAAGCTCTATTACAAGTGTAAGTCTACAATATTGGTGAATGTCCTTCTCTGTTTGTGAACCTGTGCCTGAGCCTGTGTCACAGAAGCTTTATTTGGCTGCATTACTAAACACACTGGAATCCTCACTTTTTCCTGAACTGTTTGTTGGCAATTACCAGCACCTGGGAAACTACTGATGAATACCTTTAAAAACTGAAAATACCTACTGTTTATTATAGAATATCGGGGTTGGAAGGGACCTCAGGAGGTCATCTAGTCCAACCCCCTGCACAAAGCAGGACCAATCCCCAGATTTTTACCCTAGTTCCCCAAATGACCCCCTCAAGGACTGAACTCACAACCCTGGGCTTAGCAGGCTAAGGCTCAAACAACTGAGCTATCCCTCCCCTCAATGTTATTAAATGTAACACTCAAAAGTAAGACTAGAGTAGCCAGAAGCAGGGATGAGGCACAAATGGAATCATATGGAACCTACGAATGAAAGTCGTAATTACCTGGCACTAGTCCCCATAGTGAATTGCATTAGCAACATACACCAGTAACAATTAAGAACAAATGTCATTCTCCAAGTTTGGCCCAATAAACTCACCTCTATAGGAGTGCCACAACAAGGGCAGGCCTTTGAGTTCTTTTCTAGCCATTTTCTACTTTCCACCTCCTCAAGGGCTTTCTGAATCACTCTTTTGCCATAGCGCTGCTCCAGAAATATTTTAGTGGCCTCATCTGCTTCTTGGTACTCATTACGCAAATCCATGAGCTTTTCTAAGGAGTGAAATAAAGACACAAAAAAACACATCAGCCTTACATACCACACTGCATATGGAAGTCACACTCTTAGTTAAGACGAAGAGCCAAACTCATAGTAAATATAATCCAGGAGATTCCAAAGATTGCAAGGGTCAAGAGGATCCCAATAACCCTGACAGGAGAATGAGGCAGTGACCGCCACCCAGAAGTTCTACTCAGCTGCTGATACTAGTATAATCTACCACCTCTCAGCCGTGGAAACTCCAGGACCAACAAAACAGTACACACCAGGGACAAGTACTTTATTTTTTTTTTTTTTAAACACGTTATGTTTGAGATTCTCAACAAGATGTTCCTTGTACTATTTCATAAGTATCTGCTCAATATGCAGCTGCAGTTAAAAAAGCAAACAAAATGGTAGGATGCATGAGGAACAGAATGAAAGTTTATATTGAAAACATTGCAATTCCATCATATGAATCACCTTTGCTGGGAATGCTGTGTTCCAGTCACTCTACTTGAAAAACCTTAAAGTGGAAATAAAAGGTTTGTGACCAAAACAATTACAGGCATGGAAAAAAAATTCATATGACATGAGACTGAAAAGATTAGGATTGTTTAGTTCAGAGGGGAGACAAATAAGAGTGTTCACGATACAGAATGAACAGTAGAAAGAAGGTAGATTAGACACTTGTATTCACCCTCTCTTGTAATAAGGACTGTCAATAAAATTGAAATAGGTAGCATATTAAAAATTGATGCAAGGAAATATTTTTTGTTAACACCATACATTTAGTGGAACTCTATCACAAGACATCAAGGCCAAATGCTCAACAAGATTCAAAAAAGGAATGGACATTTATACAGGTAATATCTTGAGTTACATTAGTATGGATTTTAAAATGTCTGGAATATAAACCCTCATGCTTCATGGCATATGGGTAAACTCCTCAAAGGCTGGAAGAAACTTCCTGTGGACCTGTTATTCCATAAATGTCCACTTTAGGGTTTCTTGCATCTAGCCTCAAGCATTTGCTACCAGCCACTGTGGGAAACCGGAATGTACCCTGTGTATCACATTTCTTTCTAAGTTATCGATAATCATTTTGCTTTTAAAAACCTCAAGATATACAAATGGGTATAGTGAGCAACTACAATGCCATAACCACAGTCCTTCTTAACTGTGTCATTGGTTCATCTAACTTGTTGCAGCATGTCTAGACATTCAACCGTAAACTCTTCAGGGCAGAGGCCAGCTCTTCAACTACGTTTAACCTCTCATCCTCATTAGACAGAGAGTCCCACCACACAGACAGAGGCGTCAACTCATTAACCCCTAGAAATGTTTCTGAGTATCTACTTAATGTCACTGTATTCTAAAATGAAAGCTGCAATTCTCTGTGTTCCATTTCCAAAACAGTGCAACTCACCCGCAGTCACTTTACATGGAGAGACTCCATGATAAGTCATTTTACAGACGGTACAGAAGGCATAGTTGCAACTGGAACATATGCCCATGGTGCAACCCGGCTCTTGCATCACTGGAGTCTGACAGCATGGACGAGGACAATATACCACGTCTGCCATCAAGTCCAAGCTGGACTGCAGAAGTAGGCGGTCATAACGTGCAAACAACTCCTCTCCAACCAGTTCCTTAACCTAAACAAAAAGATAGAACAATATTATATTTGCTGGATTCAGATGTTCCATCTATTAGCTCTGGTAGAAAAAACTTTTTTAGGACATGGGTACCAACAACTAGTTTAAAATGTGCTAAAGCAAATTCAAACATGACTCTTATTCTGATCAGGAGATGACTGCAATAATCAAAGAGAAAGTATGCAAGTTATTGATAATGCTCTAATTAAATTTGCAGCTTCTGTGCACAGTCATCTTAAATATTCTGAAGAAGACATTCACTAGCAATTCAAATCCTGGGCACTGACAGTCCCATAATGAAAACAATTAGCACAGTCAGTGGGATCATATTAATTCAAATCGGTGTCCAAGACATCTGAAACTAACAGTGGGCAAAACTGGTGCCAGGTGATCTAATTTTAACTCAGGAGTGTGTAAGTGGCCTCTGGGTAGCATGAAAAGATTCTGTACTTTAATTACTATGGTTTGAGCAAAAATCAATTATATACAATTCAGCTTCAGTAGTAAACTAGAGGTGTGCATGCATTGATTATATACTTCTGCTATTACCTGGCCAGGAGTAGCAACAGAAGAACACTTTGGTTCTGGACAGCTGAGGCAGTGGACCTGACCATCCCTGATCTGAATTTCAAAGTAGTCCTTTAAACAGGATTTGCAGTATATATGCCTGCACTCCATGAAGTACATACATTCACTACCCAGCTTCTCAGAAAAGCAGATGCTGCACAAGAACATCTTACTGTTAAAGCATTTTTTCTGCTGAGACTGATCAAAGTCCAAGATTTCCCCTATCAGACTTGACAGAGACTCCACATCCTGTACAGCTCTTTCATCAAGGATTTCTTCTTGTGCTGTTGCAGCACCTGCTGCACCACAATCATCCAGCTCAGCATTCAGAGGAAACAGAGATGTCCTGCTCTGCCTATTTTCTTGATGGCACAGTTTTAGTTCATATGGGGAGGTGATGTTCAGGTAAGCTAGTGTTTCTTCCTTAAGAAACTGCATCCAGGCAAACAAGACCACACAGCCTCGGTTCTCTTCCCACAGGTTGTCTAAGTGCTTGCAAAGTGCAGTAAGCTAGAAAAGAAAAGTTTGAGCTTAGAACCCAAAAAGAAACAGCTCCATCTTCCAACAACTCCTGACTCATCTTAGAACAATTTCCCTCTCATATGGTACCTTTTAAAGCAGCTTCAGATTTCAAGTTTAGGCCATGAACTAATTTAGTTTAACAAGGTCTTTGTTGTTTGTACTCATTGTGAAACTGTAAGAGAGCAGCACTTTACGTCCTCACTTGATCACTTGCTAACCTCCAAAGCATAAATCCTCAATCTACACCTTATGCTATACAGAAAAAGTTAACTCCATTACAAAATATTAGAAAGTATTGCAAGTAATTGTAAAGAAATGTAGATTTAGAAATAAAAATTATATTATGTGATAAGTAACAGATAACATAGTTCTATATGCTTTACTGTATGGATTAAATAACATTTGCTTCAAGGTGACCTAGCTAAAATATTTTTAAAATATGTCTGGTGCCCGGCCTTTTTGTGTTTAAAGAAAGCCTGAAGAGTTTGTTTTCAAGTCTCTCTCCTGTTGGATTTTCCCCCAGAAATATCAAAATGTCAGGTCTTGTCTTCCCTATTTTTAATTGAGGACTCAGCTATACGCTGGGTGGGATTTTTGTTTGGTTTTTGAGCCCTTAGTTGTCAGGGTGCTCAATCTTAAATGTACATTTCCTTCCAATTGTTCCCTCCATTTCTGAATTAAATAGGTACACAGAACAGAAGAAGTTTTAAACAGTCAGTTAAAATCACTTCCCTTCTCAAATCAGTTTTCACTTGCTTGATAATCTGATATCCAAATTGGTCCACAAAATCTTCCAGGAAACATGGGGTAGGACAAGGCCTCAATTTCAAAAGTAAAAAACATACAGGAAAAACTAATTTTGAATATCATCTTGCCTTCTTCATAAATCATAAGGCAGAAAAAACTGACAGCTAATTTCCCACCAGCTTTGCAGTCATATTTCAAATTTATAAATTAAAAGCCACCTGTATCATAATCAGAACTCATTTCCTTTGAGGTGAATAGGTAAGAACACTCTAATTACTGCTAGACCTATATTCTGATCTAGATATTTTGGATTACAGGAGGAAGTTATTTTTAGTGAACAACAAAAACAAAGTAACTATGATGCATATTTACAATCTCAACTTTGAAGTTCTGAGTTTAATGAAAGAAGTCAGCCTCATTATCCTGACCAGACTAAACGTAGCACATTTGGAAGCCAATTCAAGATTCAGCCAACTACTCACGTCTGATTTTAAGAATAATGCTTTAAGTGTTTTATCATCTGATGTACTTTAATGGTGTTATTTAAAACATTAAAATCTGTATATAAAATAGATATTACACGCTGTATGAATTAGTGCAGGCATTTGCCTTTTGGACTTTCATTATCAAACCCTGAACACATTCTAATGTTGTGTACTGGAATAGACATCTGCTTTGTACCAGAGACTTCCCCCTCTTCTACTTCTCTCTAACTTGCAGTGAAATTTTAGTATTCCAGTTTCCTTAGTAATTTAAGCATAGTTAGGACATGAGTATTCTGCTTATCTTGCAACTAGCTTTATTTGTTGTGAGTGTTAGTTCACTAGCAGCAGTGCCCTTTGAAGACAGTCTGAACTCTTGGCCGATTAGCAAGTTTCCATTCATAACCTTTAGTTTATCTCTTCCAAATTATACTAACCAAATCACTGCTCATGCATTGAAACAGCTCATGCTACAATTACTGCATGTTAATTCAGACAACAATTATTGCTGTTTCCGTAAAAGTCAAGTTAACTCAAATGTGATCACCTCACCTGAGTGCACATTTCCCAAAGACTTAAAAACTGGACATGTTAATTGGACGATGTTTGCTCTGAAAAAGCCTAATCTATGGAAAGAAACTGATTCTCTATCTTCCTCCCTGATATCTTATACAGCAGGCTATAGAAGGAAAATAAATGGTAACTTTAATAACTCAACGTATAATTTACAAACAAGGGACACCCCTCCACATACCAAGGTTTGTGCTGCTCTTACTAAGTTCTCCACTGCTCAGCAATGAACTTTAGGTGCACAGTCTAGTTGTATGATCAGGCACAATGTTTTGATCACAATATTCAGTGGAATTATTTGTACACTGACTACCACAATGGAGCTGGCCCGTAGATGCTACTGTAATACAATAATAGCATACAAGAAATAAAGGCCTATGCAACTGAAATTTTAGTTCATTTATGGGGAAAAAATCTAGATGACATGCTTCTTTCATATAAACTCACTGCCGCTCAGCAAACAATTCAACAGATACAGCTCCATGTTAGACAATTTTTATTCAAGGGATACCAGCTATTTTGCAAATACCCAGTAACATTAGAAATAGTTAATGCAATAATAAAGACTTCAGTTGGAAGTATCCAGACGTGTTACCCACTGTACCCAAACATAATGGATGCATTCTTCCACCTATGAAAAGATATGGGTTGTTGTCCTGTATAATCTCACTACCTAATGCAGGTATTTGGTTTGTGTAATTTTTAAAAAAAATGTATATATCTCATACACAGTTCTGAAAATGTGTTTTTGAATAAGCAAATCCAAAATGCTTTAAAGTTACATTATTTTTATAATCCACTTGCTCTCTTTCTTGCACGTTTGAAATTGAAGTGTCCTCAGTGAAGACTGCTCTCTATCCACACCTGCATCCTGGATTGTTATTTTTGGATTGCTCACAAATGCTGAGTTAATGTCATCACATGTTTACTAACATCAGAAAAGGCAGGTTAAATTCTGGGGCTAACAATCCTAACAGCATCTCTTTAATCTAGTATTGCCTTTATCAGCCTTTGGATCTCAAGATCTTTAGCTGCTTTTGATAGAGCTATGCCTCTCTTCAGAGATTTTAAAAATACATACACTTGTGTTCTTTCACTAAAAAATTTTGTTCAAGAAAATATTTTACAGTATCTTACTCTTAAATAGTAAAAAAAAAAAAAAAAAATTCGAGAAGAATGTTTATACATTAATACCTGCCCTTCTTAAACGGTGGAAGGCACCCGAGTCTCATCAGACACAGTACAAAAGATTTTCAGATACAGGCTGTATTTGCACAGCACAGTCTATACATATTCACATATACCTACTCTATAATGCAAAGGATATAAGCAGAGATGAAACAGGACATCAAATCGCTATGACTGGGATTTTCAAAAGTGCCTAAAGGCCAGATTTCCAAATAGGTGCCGACAGATGCAGATAAGCACCCAGTAAGATTTACAAAAGCACCTAAAGCAAGTTAGGTGCCTAATACCCACTGAAATCAATGGGAGTTAATCACCTAGTGACTTCTAAAAATGCCACTACGCATCTCTGTGCATCTTTAGTACCTTTAAAATTCTGGCCATAAGTGACTTAGGAACAGTCATATTTTCAAAAATGCCCTCAGCATTAAGAGCCTATGTTTCATTGACAGTCGGGACTTAGTCACTTAAATGCTTTTAAACATTTTACCCTAAATGATTTAGCCTAAATTCTATTGATTTTCTATGAGACTTGTGCATCTAAGTAATTAAGATTCTTTTGAAAATCCCACCCTTTATCTTTAAGAATCTTGCAGCATGAAGAGAAAAAGACTGTTGGCAAAGGGCGCCAATAAAAACTACTTCTCACACAATTCATTAGAAGTATGTATTATATTTCATGATGCTAATTGTTTCCTCCAACTGAATCTGGATGTTGAAAGCAAAGTTTTATCCAACTGTTCCTTCACCTGCTGCAATTACAAGAATTTTTATTTATTTTTTTATGTTCCTGAAAGGTACAAGAAGTGCCACAAAGATTTTTAAACCAAACCTGGGTCGGGGAGAGCCACTTGCTGCTGAGTGTGAACACAGGCGGAGAGACTGATGGGTAATCTGGCGGGAGTTCAAAATTCAATACAAGTGGAGGCAGAAAGCAAATTGTGTATTCAAATCCACTGTTCTGGAGACACTCTGTGGGACTTCCTGAACCAAAGACAATTGATTGACACAAGTTGAGAGAGAGAGAGAGAGAGAGAGATCAACAGAACTATGATTATAGGTGTTACAGCCTAATGAAGTTTAACTGTAAGATAAAGTTCCCAAGAAACCTCTTTTCATTTGATAAATTTTTAGTTTAACTGCTTTACTCAGACTTAAGTAAACAATGTGCCTTTTTAGTGTTATAACATTTCATAAACAGTTGTGTGCTGGAGGCTGAATCAGTGAATATTGACTTTGCTAGTACTATGATCTGTCAGATAAATCACAAACCAGATAGTCTAGAAAGGCAAATCCTCAAGAATAAGGGTAATTTTACTTTGTTATTCTAAGAACAAGAAAAGGAACAAGCCTCTCTAATTTTGATCATTTATCATTGACAGTTTTCCTTAGAGAAAAAGCAAATTCCTATTTCAGAGGTCTTTCCAGAGAAGGGAGTGTCTAGTGGACAGAGCACAGCATTGTGGATCTGTCACTGTTTCACTGTATGACCTTGAGCAAACAACAATTAATAGGTAAACTGAAGCAGAGGCACCTCTGATGGAGTTAATAACCACTTCACAGATTGGGAAGCTTAAAAGGACACAATTAACTTGAAAAATAGTCAAATTAAAAGCGGAGTTAAAAGTAATTTCAAGTCCCTCTGCCAAATGTTTAAAAGTGTGGTTTTGTTACTTGTGTTGCTGAGTTTGACCCATACAAACAAGGGAAACTGAATGATTGCATATGGGAACCAAGGAAGCCAGCTACACATGCACAATGGTGTCAAATAAACAAATTAAATCACCTGAACAAATACAAAATAATATTTTCTTGAAACTGATAGTTATAGTAATGCTTGGTGTTACCTGCAACAGTAGGCAATTTTTTTTCCAAAGAGAAGTATCATATTTAAATTGACAGTGTTCTTTAACTAATATTTCAAAACCAGGGGTGGCTCTATGCACCAGAAAAACAAGCAAGTGCTTGGGGTGGCAAATTACCAGGGGCGGCATAATGCTGGGGCCCCAGCTCCGACCTGAGGCAGTGTCCTGGGCTGGATTCCGACCGCTCTGTTGTTCTCTGACCAGGTGCCGCCACGGCTGTGCGGCAGGGCAGGAGGAGCCGGTTCAGTGGGGAGCACATCCCTGCCGCTCTCCAACGGGCAGCGGCCAGCCCCCTCTCAGGCAGGAGGCAGTAGCACGGCCCTGCCCTGGTCGCGGAGCGTAGGGGATGGGAGTAGAACGTGGCGGCAGGGCAGGCTGCTCCTCCAGCACTGGCTTCAGGCTCCTGCTCCGCTTGTCCCCACCTCCATCTCCACCTCCTCCTCCTCCTGCCTGGGGAGGGGAGCGGCAGCCCAGGCTGATCCGAACTTCTGCCACTGTGCAGGCCGAGCCCATGGCTGGCTCGCGGGTGTCCCAGGGAGTGAGAGGCCCGGGCACTCTGCCCTGTAATCACCAGCCGCCGTCTGCTCTGCCCCAGACCCCAACAGCCAAACCCCACAGCTGCCCCAGCTCGCTCCATGTGAAAGCTACATGAGCTGCCCCCCACCCGGCTGGCTCTGTCCCCGGCCACGCTGCGGGGTGACTACCCAGGACTCTGGGGTGTTGCTGAGGCTGCCCCAAGCCAGGTTCCCTGGGGTCCGCTGCCCCTCCAGCCCTAAGCCAATGTGAGAGCCTGGCCGCAGCCCTGCTCTCAGAGCCTCCTCCCCTTCTTGCGCTGCATAGCAAGATGTGGGACCGTGGGCAGGGCTGCTACAGCCATTTCGGACTGGGACTGGTGCCGGGGGAGCGGAGGTGATTGTGCCCTGGCTCGAGAGACCAGGCAGCCCCCTCCCTCACCACCCCCCACCCCAACGCCTGCTGCTTGCTCCTGCCGGCATGGAGCTGCGACGCTCAGCTCCAGAGGGCAGCACCAAGCCCCTAGCCGTGCTCGCAGGGAAGGAGAGACAGGAGGCAGAGCTGTTCGGTGTCTCCCACGCAGCTCCAGGCCCCTCTGGCTACTTGGCAGCAACAGCCAAGCTGGGTAGCCCGCCAGCAATGTGACTTGGTCCGACCCGCACAGACCACAAGCCCTGGGGTTGGCGCCGACGTCTTGCCTATGCCAAGGCCTCTGGCACAGGGGCAGCCCTAGCTCTGTCCAGACGGACACGGCCCAGCTCACTCCATGGTCAGCCCAGTGAGTAAATGAGTACACTGGTAGGAAATTGTTTTATTTCACTAACTACAAACTCTCTGTTTTCATTTATTTTTTTTTAATTTAAAGAGTCAAAAACAAAACAAAAAAAACCTGCAAAGTGCACACGTGTAAAAGCAAAAAAAAGAAAAAGAAAAAGCCCTGTTCAAAACAGTCTCAGATGAAAGGCACTACAGAAATGCAACACAATGCAAAAGCACACCAGATGGACATGAGAACAACACTTAAAGACCTAGACTACTTTGCTCCAAGGGTCCCCCATCGTCTCATCAATGCTCAATTCACACAAAAATATTCCAACTTTAATTTAAAATATTTTAGGGGAAAAAAAGTATTTTGAAACACTCCAGATGAATTCTCCTTAGCAAGTAATTTGAACAAACCATTAAAAATTCCATTCTAGGAAGCTACTATATTTGAAATTTAAAAGTCCACCCTCCTTTAGTTTTGATCTTAAAGCAAGAACAACATTGTGAAGTTATAGGTAGGTATGTGTGATACCCATTCCAGCTGGAATTTGTGATAAACTGTTCGTGACCTCAAAGTTCTAAGAAGAGAAAATGAAGACTGTTTGGGTAACCACCTTTGGAACATGTGTATGAAAATAAAACCTAATTTCAAGATAATGCAAAGCATCTGAACTCACCACTCACAAATATTTTGAAGTTTTGGGGCAACTCCAGACAAATTCTTGTTTCTCCTCCTTGGGCAGAGTCTGCCCTCTTAAATTCATCTTCATCATAAATACTAGCTAGAGCCAGCAGCTCATCCTCCTGAGCTTCCTTATCTTCTGAAGACATTTAACTTTGCTGCAGAATTAAGAAAATCAACCAAAAAAATCAGTTAGGACTAAACAGAGAAGTCTAACGGTCTGTTAATGTATATATTTAATGTCATTGGAATCAAATTTAGAAGAAACAATAAAACATGAAAACACTACTGCACATGTTCTATCATTTGTTGGCAATTTTAAAGTTACAAAATAATGTCTCTCTTCAAAACTTTGATAATGAGAGACCAACTTAGAAAGTCAGAGGCTGAAGAACACTGTAGATTGAAATATGCAATGGAGTGTCAATAGTATCAAGATGGCACTTTGTTAATGCTTGAGATGGAACCACAGACCAAAGAAGGGACAAAGACAGGAGGGGGAAAGGAAGTAGTAACAGTGTAGCTCTCTTTCAGTAGACTATCACCTACATGCGTCTGACGAAGTGGGTATTCACCCACGAAAGCTCATGCTCCAATACATCTGTTAGTCTTTAAGGTGCCACAGGAGACTCTGTTGCTTATCACCTACTGGGTACATCTAAAAATGTATTTTTGATTACAATTATTTCAAATGACAAGCAAGAACACACAGACCCCAAACAGACATCATGTTGGTGCATTTCTATACCATTTCAGTAAACAATTTAAAGGAGCTTTTTAAAAAAAACCTTTGCAATTTCATTACCTTTTCAGTTACAATCACAAAACAGTAGCAACTAGAGTTGCAGGTACTGTTACTGACCCAGCACAGACACTGCTCATTCTTCAGAGGGAACTGGGAGTCACAAACTTTTTCTGTGGGAAAGCAAGAAGACTGTAGGTTCTGTTGCCAGGGCAGACATGGTGATGAAGCTCAGTATTTGTCTGCTGCCTATAACAAAAAATTAGAGAGATTAAAATCCTCTCAGCATTTCCATGATGAGCTGCTATCATCAACTGTTTCACTCACGTGAGCTTTGGCATGCACACTCAATGACCTAGAGGTTTTTTGTTTGTTTGTTTTTAAAGCTTCCATAGTACACATCTCAATTATGTATGTTAGCCCTGATCCTGCAATTGGATCTATTAGTGCAGACCCATGGGCTGAGCACAGTCCTACTGAAGTCAATGGGGTTCATGCTAGTGGATCCAATTGCAGGATTGGGGGCTTACTTTATTACAGCTCAGAAAAACTGCTCACTGGTAAATAGTGATGGGTCAGAGGAGATCTGTTTCAAACCATTTGAAGTTATCCAAGAGATTCAAATGAGTAAATAATACTTTTGAAAAAAGTCCATACTTGTATACATCTATCTTTGTAAATATAACCAAGAAAGGTGCATTTTAAAAAAATAAACACAGGAGAGACACAAGTCCAATTCAAACCCTTCCACACTAGGAAACTCAGAGTTTCAATTATTTAAATCTGAAATCACTCCTTTCCTTTAACATACCACGGTGCCTAGCATATGAAGAACTCGGCTAACGCAACAGAATGACAATTCTCCGAAGGACCTGCATGGTCTCATCATGCTTCCAAACAAAACAAATAATACTTAGTTTAAGCTACAACTCTCAAAAGCGATGATCAAAGTACATTTTGCGATACAATGCCCTTGATTTCACGACTTGTTTACTTATTAATTTGCAATGGGCCTTTCAATCATCAGAACAAATTAGTGAAGTTCAGCTATAAAAGACTGACTGTGTCTTTCTGGTCTCTTGCTAGCCTACACTGCAACCAGAGGCATAATTTACATCTTGTGTAGATGTATCCAGGCTAGCTTTAATCTAACTACCTTACTTCAGGGTATGTCTACACTACAAAATTAGGCCGATTTTATAAAAGTCGATTTTTAGAAATGGATTTTATACAGTCGATTGCATATGTCCACACTAAGCGCATTAAGTCGGCGGACTGCATCCTCACTACCATGCCTAGCATCGACTTACAGAGCAGTGCACTATGAGTAGCTATCCCACAGTTCCCGCAGTCTCCGTCACCCACTGGAATTCTGGGTTAAGCTCCCAATGCCTCATAGGACAAAAAACACTGTCGCAGGTGCTTTGGGGTACATTTCATCAGCCGCCGCTCCCTCCATGAAAGCAACAGCAGACAACTGTTTTGCGCCAGACACCAGGGCTGCGCATCAGAAAGGCTTTGAAAACCAGTTTCATGACTGGCCAGGCTTTGGTGTGACAGTTGTGCGTGTTTCTCCTTGATGCAAACCCATCCCCTTTGTTGATTTTAATTCCCTGGAAGCCAACCACCTTCTCCCCTTAGAAATAAAATAACTATTATTTTGAAACCATACATTCTTTCTTTATTCTAGGGCAGAGGTCAGCAACCTTTCAGAAGTAGTGTGCCAAGTCTTCATTTATTCACTCTAATTTAAGGTTTCGCATGCCAGAAATACATGTTAACTTTTTTAGAAGGTCTCTTTCTGTAAGTCTATATTATATAACTAAGCCACTGTTGTACATAAAGTAAATAAGGTTTTTAAAATGTTTAAGAAGCTTCATTTAAAATTAAATTAAAAACACAGAGCCCCCCAGACCGGTGGCCAGGACCTGGGCAATGTGAGTGCCATTGAATATCAGCTTGTGTGCCACCTTTGGTATGCATGCCATAGCTTGCCCACCCCTGTTCTGGAGGGATTGCATGGACACCTGTGCTGCTGAGTTTGTCATGCTGACCAAAACAGAAATGAAATTCAAAAGTTCCCGGAGCTTGTCCTGTGTACCTGGCTAGTGCATTGGAATTCAAAGTACTGTCCAGAGTGGTCACAATGGAGCACTCTGGGATAACTCCTGGAGGCCAATATCATCAATTTGCATCCTCACTACCCCAAATTCGACCCAGCAAAGTTGATTTTAGCGCTACTCTCCTTGCCGGGGAGGAGTACAGAAGTGGATTTTAAGAACCCTTTAGGTCAATGGAACTGGGTTGGTTGGTCATTTTTAAATCGACCAAACGCAGCTAAATTCAACCTAACCCCATAGTGTAGACCGGCCTTTGAAAGCAGCAAGGATATAGTGGTTTGGGCTGTTGAAACCCACTGTGGTCCCCTGGCTATGTACTTGCACTACTAGCCCACACTGACATGTCTGTGCTGCTACTTTACACAAGCTGAAAATTACACCTTGATTGCAGCGAAGATATAATCTCAGGCCTGGTTTACACATACAAATTAGATCAACCTAGCTACAGTGCTGTGCTGCAAGAAGTCACATGTTCTGAGGACTATGGCTATGTTAACAGAAGAATTGTTCTGCTGACCTAGTTATAACCTCTGAGTGGTGAACTAACTACACCAACAAAAAAATCCCTTGTAGAAGTGTCTACACTAGAGTGGCGCAGCAGCAGCACCATAGCTGTGCCGCTGTAGAGCAAACATGGCCTCAGGCTCCTGCAACACTTAGGCCTTAGCTACACTTGCGAGTTACAGTGCAAAAAAGCAGCGCCTGGTGCCCTAGCTCACTCTCCATTCACACTGGCAAGGTACACAGAGTGCTCTGACTCCGCAGCTCACCACTGCTGGTACTCCACCTTGGAGAGTGGAATAACATTTGCTGTGCCTCTGCTAGAGCGCTGCAGCGCCAGTATGAATGAGGTGTTGTATTACTACACTCTGATCAGCCTCCGGAAATGTCCTATAATCCCCTTAAGTCAAGTGGCCACTTTTGTCTTTGTTGTGAAATCAGCTGCAAGAATGCAGAAATGGTCTTTCAAAGCTCCTGTTTGGAGAAGCCAGCTGCTTATCAGCTCCGAAAAAACACAAACATTTACTGTTTGATGCGGGGGGGGGGGGGGGGGGGCGGCTGAATACAGGACAGCATGGCCTCACCACACTCTCAGTACCACCCAAATACCCATTCTCAACCCTCCCGCAATTACACAACACACTCACACCCGACACTTCCGTCCCACCACCCTCATTTAAAAGCATGACTTTGCAATGCACTTGCATGCTGGATACGGCCTGACACACGTAAATGAAAAGCCTCGCGCTCTCGCAATTGCTCACTATCACATAGTGGCCGCATATGGCCATGCATGTGCTTGAAGCTGTCTGTTGGCCAGACCATTTACAAGTGCTTTCCCATGACTGGTCCTCCAAGCTAGCACAAACAAACAAAGCCACGTGAGGGTTATAATTACTCACAGCGCCCTAACATCTAGACAAATAGTGTATGTATGCCACGTTATTATGTTTCGTTGTTTGCCAGCTCGTCTATAACTCAAGTGTTGCCCTACTAACACAACACCTGTACTGCACAAAGACTAACTCAAGTGCAGTGACACTATTTAACTCACAGTTGGCTGGCCGGTCAGGGTTACGAGCTCAACCAGGACACTCAACTCGCACTTCTCACGCCACCTGGTAAACATACCCTTACACTGTTATAACCTCAGGCAGCGGAATCACAGTGGCAGCTCCCAGTGAACCGCTCTTGCTGGAGCCATTAACTCCAACGTAGACAGATCGAGGTAAAGCTGACAAGCCCACAAACTCCACGAGCATGTCAGACATCGCGAAGAAACACGCATCACCCAGGTAGGGCCGACTCTCACCATGGTAGCAGATCGAAAGACAAGCTTGGTGAGGATCAGAGAGTGTCCTGAAAGAGACTTTCGGCCTGGGAAGTGCACCCAAGCAGGTAACAAAGTACCCAAGGGACTAGGAGATAGGAGAGTCAGGCCCTTGATTCTTAGACAACTTCCCAACGCATTGTTCACAAGGCCAAGTGCCTCTTCCCCGATACCACTTCTCCCCCACCAGCCACCCCTCTCCCACTCCGCCCGCTCCCACACGTCCCCGTCCCTGGCCAGCCCGCCGTCCGCGTCCCCCGCCAACCCTCCTCTATACGCATTCGCTTTAAAGCTCAGTCCCGCCTTCACCTATCCATCCCACCTTCCTCACCACTGCCTCCTACCCTGTGCAGCGGGCATGCTGATTCCAAGGTCCGACCCCCACTCCTCGGTAGCCTGCCGCCATAGCGGCCCCAATCCCGGCCTCTCACCGCTCGTCGCGTCGCTCCAGCCCGCACCGCCGCTTCGCTCCATTCGCCGGTCACACTAGGCCCCTTAGGGGCCTCGCCGAGGCGCAGACAAGCTGGATACGGGCCTGTGTCCGCGGGACGCCTGTCCCTACTGCTCCACCGGGGAGCGCGGGGTCTGTCTCCACCACTTACCCCGCCCCTCACCATATGTTTCGCAGCCGGGCCCTAGAAGCAGACGGCTCGGCCACGAGCTCTAAGCAAGCGCGGGCTCGGAGCCAGCGCCCCTAGAGGAGGGAGGCGGGCCCCGGCGGCAGCGGGACAGGGCGCCGGTGACCTTGGTTGTGGGAGCGCGGTCGGCGGGCTGCGCGGACACGTTGGGGGAAATCCGAGCGGCCCTCGCTATGCGCCAGCCCGCGCGGGCCCAGGCTCGGTTCCCGTACCGATGAGAGCAGTGGGCGGAAAGGAGCGTCCCGCGTGCGCTCCAGCTGGAGGTTTGCCGGAGGGGCGACGGAATAGGAAGCGTTGCGGCGTGGGCCTTGCTGCGGTTGCCCCAGCCTGGCCGCGCCTGGGCCCTGGCGCTCGGTATTAAGCGGCCGGGCCCGGGGAGTAGGAACGTCTCGGAACCGGAGCAACTCCGCGGCAGCAAGAGCCCGGTCTGCAGGCGTAGACGTGGTTCAGTTTAACCGATGCTGCGTAGAAGCTCGGTCCGTGGTTCTCCGAGCGAGCCCCGCCAGCCGTGGGACTCGCCCCTTTACAGGCTCCACTCGGAGCGCCTCAGCTGACTACCTCTGAGTCCTGGCAGCTGCCGCTGCTGCGGACCCACCATTCTAAAGCGGTGCCCGTGGGTTGCAGGGGTAACAGGCAGTCCACTAGGGTAGACCAGATGTCTGACTTTTTATAGGAATGGTCCTGATTTTTGGGTCTTTTTCATTATATAGGGTTTATTAACCCCCCCACCCCCCCCCCCCTCCCCCCCCCACAGAACACGACACATACACATATACTGACGCTCGCCCCCCACGTCCTGATTTTTTCCACACTTGGTGCCTGGTTACCCTAGCTCCCCCTCTTAGAGCAGCAGGTCACAGGCCAGCCGCCCTCAGACCAGGCATTTGGGGTCATTGTAAAACTAATCTGAAATGTAGTGCTGTTGCAACATTAAATTAAAACAGATAATAAAGTGAATTATAAATGCTTCTAATGGCAGGAGCTCTTCATTTTTGAAAATTACCAAAGGTAGAAAAGGAATCCTATCAGATATTGCATAAACTCAAGCGCTTATTTCACTGCTCAATGGAGTTGGTAATATCTTTTTTTGGACCTCACCCATCTTGTCTCTCCACTATCCTGAAACAAAACTCTGCTTAAATTATCTCACTGTAAGCATTTGTGTTTTAATGTTAGGTTACTTAAACTTAAAAAAATCAGTAACTTTAACCTATTAACACACAGGCCCAAACTTGGGCCCTTCAGTGCAGAATTTTCAAGGTGAAGTTGATTTAGACATGTAGTCCCATTGACTTCAAAACAGCAAACACTGATGGGATACAAGTTAGTAGTTGAAGCATTTCATTTTTGTGTAAATCTGATATAGCAGAAAGGGATGGTGATTGCAAGTAATTGGTTTGAGCATTGGCCTGCTAAACCCTGCTTTGAACAGGGGGTTGGACTAGATGACCTCTTGAGATCCCTTCCAACCCTGATATGCTATGATTCTGTTTACTAACTAACTTTGAATCTACTGCTAATATAGAAACTTCTGTACATCTCTACTCAACTTGAGCAGTGCTGTTTTCCTTGTAATCCTGGTTCTCCCAATGCAGTTCCTTAGGTAATCTTGCCTATTAGACAAACTCTTTACGGCAAGGTGTGAATTGTGGCATCTGCCTACACTATGAAAATACTTTTTGTATTGGTTAAAATACTAATCTTATGGGTTACATTGTCTGTTGCCTTTGCTAGCTCCACTGATTGGGGGTGGAGTGGGGGGGGGAGAAGAGAGAGAAATCAAATGAATATGATTCTGTAGGTTGGTTTTTCTCTTCAGAGTACACAAATGCTTTTCAGAAGTCCCAGATTTCAGCCACAGCTAGCATTTACAATTTACTTAAAAATTTGAGTCAAATTATGCTGCCTTTTCAAAAACAGAGCATGTTCCCAGAAATAAGACATCCCCTGCCCCACACGTCTTCAGAAGATGAAAGAAATCAGAATTATCTGGAGGAGGCAAGCCAACTATAGCCTGAAAGATTACAGAAATAGCAATGCCTTTGCACAAGCCATGCCATGTTTGATCATGTCTTGGTTCTGATCCAATGTAACTAGATTAGTATAGACCAATTCTGTGCTAAAGGACCACTCAATTTCATTGTTATAATACAGCTAAAACTTTATGACTTTACTTCTGAAGTGGTTTGCTATTCTGGCTAGCATGAACTGGTTGATCACATAGGCCTGGTCTACACTACGCGTTTAAATCGATTTAAAGAGCGTTAAATCGATTTAACGCTGTACCCGTCCACACTACAACACCCTTTATATCAATATAAAGGGCTCTTTAAATCGATTTCTGTACTCCTCCCCAACGAGAGGAGTAGCGCTAAATTCGATATTAACATCGGATTACGGTTAGTGTGGACGGAAATCGACGTTATTGGCCTCCGGGCGGTATCCCACAGTACACCACTGACTGCTCTGGACAGCAATCAGAACTCAGAGGCAGTGGCCAGGTAAACAGGAAAAGCCCCGCGAACTTTTGAATTCAATTTCCTGTTTGGCCAGCGTGGAGCTCTGATCAGCACAGGTAACCACGCAAAGCTCATCAGCACAGGTAGCAATGCAGTCTCCAGAGAATCAAAAAAGAGCACCAGCATGGACCGCACGAGAGGTA